>NW_021905096.1:0-561 GCF_006229205.1 Suricata suricatta | reverse complement strand
AGCTCAAGCCCCATGTTGGACTCTGCACTGACAGTGCAGAGCCTACTTGAGCTTCTGTCTCCCTACCCCACTCCTGCTCATGCTTTCTCTCTCCAAAGAAATAAATAAACTTAAAAAGAAAGAATGTTATAAAAGTAGAATTGTGTAGTGTATAGCCTTTTGAGATTGGATTTATTTTAGTCAGTATAATTCCTTTCAGATTGATCCAAGCTGTTCCCTGTATCAATCATTTGTTCCCATACCATAACATTTATCATCCACCTGTTGAAGAGCATTTGTATAAAGATTTTGTGCAAACACAAGTTTTCACTTATTTAGGACAAATGTCCAAGAGTACAATTACTAGATCATATGGTAGGTGCATATTTGGTTTTAAAAGAAACGCCCAACTATTTTCCAGAGTGACTTTACCATTTTCAATTCCTAGCAGCAAAGTATCTGTTATTTTGTTTCTCTGGATCTTTACCAGCATTTGATATTATCACTATTTGTACTTTAGGCATTCTGGTAGATGAGTAGTAATATCTCATTGTGGTTTTATTTTATAAAGAAAGAGTGTGA
>NW_021905095.1:0-561 GCF_006229205.1 Suricata suricatta | reverse complement strand
TAGTTTGTCTTTGATTTCTTTCAGAGAGTTTTGTAGTTTTTCTCATACAGCTCTTGTGTATATTTTGTTAGATTTATACCTAAGTATTTCATTTTTAGGAGTGCAAGTATAGGTAGTATTGTGTTTTAAATTTCAAATTCCACTTGTTCATTGCTGGTATATAGGAAAGCAAATAACCTTTGTGTATTAATTTTGTATACAACAACATTACAGGAATGTTTTATTGATGTTTTTGGATATTCAGTCTAGATTGTCATGTCATCTGCAAAGACAATTTTATTGCTTCCTTCCCAATCTGTGTACCTTTTCTTTCTTTTTTAAATTTTATTGCATTTGCTATGGATCCCAGGATGATGTTGAAAAGCAATGGTGGGCAGGGACATCTTGCCTTGCGGCCGAACCTGGTGGGAAAGCTTAGAGTTTCTCACCCTTAGGTATAATGTTATCTGCAGATTTTTTATAGATCTTCTGTATCAAGTTGAGAAAGTTTCTCTCTATTATTAGTTTACTGAGATTAAAGAAAATCATCAGTGGTGTAGGATTTTGTCAAATAATTTTTTT
>NW_021905094.1:0-561 GCF_006229205.1 Suricata suricatta | reverse complement strand
ATTGCACAGCTTCATGCTGAGATTTGCTTTCATTCCTTCTCAGGAGGGCCTCTCGGCCTTCCCTTAATTACAAATCCTGCACGTGACCCATTTCAAAAGTCTAGCAAACTGTAGTCATTTTTAAATCCAGTGGCAGACATTACCTTAGAAACCTTCGTGAATGATGGGGAAAGAAACTATTAAAAGGAGAAAATAAGGAAGAAAATTAAAGTGGAAAAAAGCTCTTATATCAGCTTTTCCCAGAAAAATGTTTCAGCTATTACATAAAAGAAGAGGTGGTCTGCTTATTGGCACAGAAGAGAGTGGGAGGGAGGCGAAGGAAATGGGTGAAAAGAAACATTAGAAGTTCTAGAATAGTTGGCTACACATACCTTTAAATTATTGGGGGTGGAGAAAAATCATTCACTTTTACAAGAGGTAATGTCACTGAAATGTCTTCATTAATATATATGTTTTCATTTTTTTCCATTTTAAAAACAGTATCATGAATTGATGAAAATATTTGAAAACCAAGGAAAGAAGTAATTCCATATATTCTCATCTCCCAAACATAGATGCTTT
>NW_021905093.1:0-561 GCF_006229205.1 Suricata suricatta | reverse complement strand
ACATCAGTAGTTCATACCCATTGTAATAAAGAGGGCTAGAAAATTCCAGAAGTCTCAGCGATATTTTCTAAGGATGTTGAACTCCAAGGTTGACTAAAAGCGTAGAAGCTACTTTCGGCAGTAGAGTAGAAATATAGACTGATTTAAGGTATTGAAACTGTATCATCTTTCGAGTGAAATTTCTCTCCTTGAGATTTAATTTGATGCCTAATTTGGGATTCTGTTTCTTGGTGAGGGCATTCCTTGTATGCTAACTCAGTTGTACACTCTAAATGCTAGAGTTGTAAGTACTTCACATTGTCCAGCAATAAATTTATGTCATCAGAACTTCTGACTGTATTGAAACAATGATAGCATTATAGTTTTTTTTTTATCTCAGAGGAGAATATATAAAGAGATAAAAACAAATTTTGCAAAGAGGAGAATAATATTCACTTCAAGATAAAATATTTCCTTTTCTAACCAGGGTACTGATGAAATACACGGCAGCCTAGATATGCCAGAAATGCTAATATAATTGTGGTGGCAAGAAAACATAGGTTGGTGTAAATTTAAATTCAG
>NW_021905092.1:0-561 GCF_006229205.1 Suricata suricatta | reverse complement strand
TAAAAGTAAAAAGAATAAAGTTTAAATAAAAAGGGTCTTACTGTATATTCATAATTTCCTCACTTTGTGTTCATTTAATTCCATTACTTTATCTTAATTTATATTTTAAAAATACTAGAAGTTTCCCTTCCATAGTTTTTGAAAGGAAACTACTTTTAGTGGTTATAGTACTGTTTATAGTAGTGTTCATAGTGATTATTCTAATTTATGACATGTATCTTTGATTTATCAAAATCTAAAAACATTTGGTAATGTTATTATGACTCCAAGACATAGATAGATACTCTAGGGAACTTAGCATACCTTAACTACATTTATTGCTCCATGTGGCCGTATGCTATTTTTACGTATATTTGTAAGTGTATTGTCTCAGAAACATTACTACTTTTATTTTATAGTCAGTATAATCAATGTACTTGCCATGTTCATTGTGCTCTATTTTTTGCATCTCTAACCTTCTATCTTAGAGAAGTTTCTTTTTGCTTAATGAACACTCTTTAGTATTATCTTTGGGATATCATGTTTGTTTGCCCCAATGTCTATATTTCACCCCAAACTTTG
>NW_021905091.1:0-561 GCF_006229205.1 Suricata suricatta | reverse complement strand
CTACCTGGAATTTAAATAAAACCTTTAAAAATTAAAACATAAAAATAAGAAAAATAATTTTTCAAGGAACATCATCCATGTTATGATTTTACAGATTGGAGTCACTTTTCTGTGATACCTACCGTATGCTGTCAAGCTATTTGTCACTAAACAATGACAATTTAAGATATTTTATAGGTAACTATTGAAAGAATTTGTCACTGGAAATAAAATCACATGAATCTACTTCATTTCATATCAATAACCTCTAAATAGCTCAGTTTTCACAGACCAACCCTGATCCTACTCAAATCCTTCATATTTCTAGATGTACTTTTTTATGGGCAACTAAATTCCCCATAAAAATTAATTTAATTCTTGTAAGGAAACATCTGAGTGCACCTGGGTGGCTCAGTCTATTACGTGTACCACTTTAACTCTGGTAATGATCTTGTGGTTCATGGGTTTGAGCCCTGCATAGGGCTCTGGGCTGACAGCTCAAAGCCTAGAACCTGCTTCAGATTGTGTCTCCCTCAGCTAATGCTCTGTCTCTCTCTCTCTCAAAAATAAATAAACAATAAT
>NW_021905090.1:0-561 GCF_006229205.1 Suricata suricatta | reverse complement strand
GCAAGGTTACACAGCTGTGGTGGAAATAGATTTCTCTCCTACCTGTTGATTTCTTGTTTTGTACATTTGTGTTTTCTCCCCTTTTAAAAGTTTGAGTTTTGTTAATGACTTGTCTATATTGCTGCTTTTTCACCTTCCAGGATTTTTTTTTTAATATTTTGATGTAAATTTTTTGTCCCCTACTTTTTAAAAATCTTTAATGTTTTCCTTTCTTGTGCTTTCTTTTTTTATTGCTCTTTTCTGGCTTTTATGTTAATGACTTAACTAATTATTTTTTAGTTTATATATTGATTTAATTATTTTTAATTTTTACTTTTACTGCTGTAACTCTTTAGTATTACACAATTTCCTTTTATTATTGCTTTAAAAGTGTCCCCTAGATTCTGATATCTTCCATGTTCTGATTTCCATGACTATTATTTTAATTAAGTTGCTGACATCTTTATCCTTTCATTCAAGAGTTATTTAATAAAAGCTTTTTGAATTTACAGATTGTATTTGATTCCAAGAGAAATGTGTACAAGATGTAGAAGACGGAAAAGAAGTGGCCATTCTTATGCT
>NW_021905089.1:0-1318 GCF_006229205.1 Suricata suricatta | reverse complement strand
GATGAGATCTTTCAAAATGTTCATAATAGCGTCATGTATAAAAATCAAACATTGGAAACATTCAAAATACCCATCAAAGGTAAAATGGACAAATAAATTAGGAAATATCCTTATAATGGATATTATGCAGCAATGAACATGAACACATGGTCACTATGTGACAATGCGGACGTGTCTCATAAACATGATGCTGAGTGAAAGAAGCCATATTCACAAAGGGGCGTACTGTGTGATTCTGTTTATATAAACACAGCAACAATGAATCTATAGTGTTAGATGTCAGGGTAGTGGGACCTTTGGGGGAAGAGAGGGTAGGTGACATGGCCACCAGGAGAGAGGTACCTGCTTGGGCTCAGGACCCTGAAGACCTGGTGCTTGTCCAGAACCTACAGTGTACTGGAGTTGAGGACCCACGAGAAAATAGGAGGGGTGTGACATCATGATGGAGGAAAAGCATCACATCTGAGAAATGTGGTAAGGGCTGAGCAGACTAGACAGTCAGCCTTCCGCTTAGTCTTGACAGCACGTTGGCCTGAGCATGGCTGGGAGATAAATGAGGTGGTGAGTAAAGTACAGGACTTGAGTCAAAACCTTCCCATTCAGTTCATCAGATATGGAAGTGCCTGCCCTGAGCCAGACCTAGGTTCCCTAGGGACCAGACATGGGTAAGACTTGGTCTTTGCTCTCACGGAGCTCACAGTCTGGTGGAAGGAAGATGTAGCTAGATGAATGGCTGGCACCAGGACAAAGGTCAGAGAGGCATATTCACGGGAGCCCTGAGAAGGAAGTATGTGACCTAAGCCAGGAGATGACACACCAGAGCTAAGTCCTGAAGTGCAACCAGGAATCACAAGGTCAGCAAAGGTATCCTAGGCAGAACCATGTCATGTGCAAAAGGCCAGAGGTAAGAAAAAGCATGGTGCATTGGGGAACTGCATTTTCTCTGGAGATAGGATTTCTACAGGAAAGTGAAAAGAAGTGAGGCATGGTACTTGGACAGGGCAGGGCCTGGAATTTTGAAGAGCTTGGTTTATGTCACTGGGGAGTTTGGACAGAACAATTCCTTCATCCATCTTTCCTTCCTTCCTTCCTTCCTTCCTTCCTTCCTTCCTTCCTTCCTTCCTTCCTTCCTTCCTTTCTCTCTTTCTCTCTCCACCCTTCCTCTCTCCCTCACTTATCTGGTTCACTTTTCTTTTCCCATTATAGAACCAATACATGCCCCCTGCAATAGCTTTGGAATATGCAAAACCAAAGAGTGTTAGCTCAGTGAATACAAGAACTTTGCTAATTCCCCATCATTTCTCCAGGGTCTATTGCA
>NW_021905088.1:0-561 GCF_006229205.1 Suricata suricatta | reverse complement strand
ATTGACCAGTGGTCTTTAACTCTACCAGATCCCATGCACATTTTTTATTTTTTTTATTTTTTTAAATGTTTTATTTTATTTTTGATATAGAGAGAGACAGAGCATGAGAGGGGGAGGGGCAGAGAGAGAAGGAGACACAGAACCGGAAGCAGGCTCCAGGCTCTGAGCTAGCTGTCAGCACAGAGCCTGACACGGGGCTTGAACCCATGAATATGAGATCTGACCTGAGCTGAAGTAGGAGGCTTTACCAACTGAGCCACCCAGGCATCCCTATTTTTTAAGTTTTTAAGTTTTTTAAATGTTTATTTATTTTGAAAGAAAGAGAGAGTGCATGTGCATGCAGGTGAGAGAGTGTGAGCAAAGGAGAAGAGAGAAAGGAAGAGGGAATCCTTCTGTATGCTGTCAGCATGAAGCCCAACATGGGGCTCAAACCCATGAACAGTGGGACCGTAATGAGCCGAAATCAAGAGTCAAATGTTTAACCAACTGAGCTGCCCAGGAGCCCCCCATGCAAACTTTTTTTTTTTGATGTTTTATTTATTTTTGATACAGAGAGAGACA
>NW_021905087.1:0-561 GCF_006229205.1 Suricata suricatta | reverse complement strand
GTGGCCCCCTCTTCCTGCTGTTCTTACTTAGACAGGCACTGTGCCCTGTGCCCCCCAGACCCACCTGGCACCGCGTCCAAAAGCCCTGGGCCAGCCCCGCACGGGCCCCCCATCGGCACTCGGTCGTCCGCTCGGCACAGGGCGCCCCAATCCCCAGTGATCGCTAAGAACGCAGGTGTCCGGGAAAGGTGAGACTCAGCCGCGACCCAGGGGGAATGTGCTGACAGTGAGACCGGACCAGGAGACAGGACGGTGGCGCTGGAGGGCGCCAAAGCAGAACATGACAAGGGAGGCCAACAGAGGACCCAAGGGCGCACAGGTGGCCCCGCTGTGACCTCCAGGTGAGACCCAGGCCAGGTGCCTCGTGAGCAGGGAATTTCGTGTCCCTCTGCACCAGGGGTGGGGACAGAGTGTCCCGGACAGCTCCCTGTGCGCCGTGCGTGACAAGCCTGCCTCCAGCCCCTCCCAACGGAGGCCGCAGCTGCCCCTCCACTGAGTGAGAAGCCGCCGAGCATTCTTGACTCGAGCCTCCGATCCCCCGTCCGCTCCCTGCCCCCTGCG
>NW_021905086.1:0-561 GCF_006229205.1 Suricata suricatta | reverse complement strand
TCTCTACAGCAAATCTGATCATGTCACCCTCCCCCCTGTTTTGAATGAGCCAAATGAATTCCCTTTATGTATGGGAATGAGAGGGAGTGAGAGGACCTTTGTGACATGTCCCAGGACTACTTTCTCAGCATCATCTCTTTGTGCCTCCTGCCAAATGATGAACATTTCCTTTAATATACCATATTTCTCTCAACTTCACGTAACTTTTAGGATTCAGCTCAAGTACTGACTACTTGAAATCTCTTTCTCTGACATCACCAACCCACTACCCACATCAAGGTTAAACAGACATCCATTTCCTAAGGTCCCACCTATGTATTATTATATTCTGATTTGGGCCTCTTTACCTATATCTTCCAAAAGACCATGACCTCTGCAAAGGCAGACTGCATCTTGCATGTTTCTAATTGCAACGCCCTTGGGACACTGGGACACAGGCTAGCATGGAGATCAGAGCATACTTAATGAACAGATGGGTGAACAGACCTCAGGACATTTCTCTTCTTTGGTTCATGAGATGACTCACAAGTCACAAAGTTCATGACTTTTAGAGATCATCAG
>NW_021905085.1:0-561 GCF_006229205.1 Suricata suricatta | reverse complement strand
CTGTTTGGATTGTTTCTTCTGGCAAATTACCGTAGAGGACTGTGGGTGAAACACTCAGGACCTTATCCCATAGACACAGAGAAGGGTATTGAATTATAGACCGTACTAGTAAATGTGTTTTTGGGTACAATGCCTCCAACACCACTGTACAAAATGGACTGTGACAGGGCTGGTGGTCAGAGTGGGTGGGAAGCGGCACTGTCAATGTGTAGTAGGAAATAACTTAATAAAGAATTGATCATTGACAGTTCTTGTTGGCAGTCACATAGCTTCAAATCACATAGACTTGGACTGGATTCCAAAACTGGCATTGAGCTGCTGTGTTACATTGAGCAAATGAGTTAACCTTTTTCAGCCTCCATTTCCTCATCAATAAAGTGGAGATGATATCATGGTCTTGCTATCTTCACTGAAATCTTAAATGATAATGAAAATAAAGCACAATCCCTGGCAACGGTAGACATTAGCAAGACATAATCATCAATCACCATTGTTGTCACTGCTGTAATACTTGGTCTAATTAGTTCTTGAGGGGATTTCCAGAACACTAGCTTGAAAGTT
>NW_021905084.1:0-561 GCF_006229205.1 Suricata suricatta | reverse complement strand
CTATCACTTGTCTGCATAATTATCAGAGGTCTGTAATTTCTGATAAATTCCTTTGCCACAGATAGATATACCCTCCTAGTCTATGGCACAGAAGTCAAGAATACCTACTAAGGACATGGAATCATGAGTAGATCAGTCCACAATTAAAATACAAATCTAAGTAATAAAGGGATAATTTGCATGCAATATTTCAAAATTGTAGTCAGATCATGGTTAATATTTTATTCTGAAAAGAATTCATATGCATCCAATGTGAAATATAAATTAATATTTGAAAAATGGGGGAAATTGGAGCTCCTGGGTGGCTCAGTCAGTTGAGCGTTTCACTTCAGCTCAGGTCATGATCTCACAGTTCATGGGTTCGAGCCTTGCATCAGGCTCTGTGCTGGCAGCTCAGAGCCTGGAACCTGCTTCCAATTCTGTGTGTCCCCCTTTCTCTGCCCCTCCTCTGTCCATGGTTTGTCTCTGTCTCTCAAAAAAAAAATAATGTTAAAAAAAAGAAAAATGGGGGAAATTAAGAACATTCCTAAAGCAGACACACCTAATACTGACTTTGTTTGA
>NW_021905083.1:0-561 GCF_006229205.1 Suricata suricatta | reverse complement strand
AAGAATGATGGGAGGAGCATTTTGCACAGGGTGGGAAGGAAAGCTTTTTCTTTTAAGGTGACTTTGAGCAGAGATCTGATAGGGTCAAGGAGCAATGGGCAAGAACATACCACAAAGAGGAAACAGAAAAACGGAGGCCAGGAGGCAGGGGCTTCAGGGGTATTGAGGAACAAAAAAGAGGCCAGTGTAGCTGAGGTGGAGAGGAAGACAGAAGAAAAAGATGTGGCAGAACACTTTTATAAGGTAAGTGGACGTAGTTTATGAGACCTCCAAGAAGATTTGCTCAAGGAGTAACAAATCATCACTTAATTCCTTCTAGGAAGTGTAGGTCTGTGTGGTTTATTTTGTGATGGGGCTTTTGTTTCCCTGATGGGGTGGGGCATACAGATTTGGAGCCGGAGCTGAACCTTCCTGAGCAGAGAGACCATGCTTTGCCCTACTCACCTTCTGGGCCTTTCCTGCACACAGCACCTACTGAAAGAACAGAGGACAGAAGTAATGTGTGAAACTATTAACCTGTCTTGGTGCCCATTTATTCCTAAAATTGTCTTGTCTGAGGAC
>NW_021905082.1:0-561 GCF_006229205.1 Suricata suricatta | reverse complement strand
GTTACAGAGTTAGACCAGGCCGTTTGTTTCTGAAGCAGATAGTACAGCTCTGGACATTCACTGACAATCCGAAACCCAAACGTCAAGGAACAGTTTATCCTTCCTGCCATTCCATGTATTAGATAGGGAAGCTATGTTATTTTTGAAAGAGAAATGGGGATTATAAGAATTCCTTCCTGGGTATTAGAATGAAGAATGGTGTGTTAGAACATCCTCTTTCTCTCAGGTGGTTTTTTACGGTTAGGAATGTATGTAGTTATGCCATTTCATCTGTACAAAATGCTGTGAAGTAGCTGGAGCAGGTTTTCTCACTCCAGGCTTGTAGTAGGAGGAGTGTCAGGGTCAGACAGGTTAGGTGACTTGTCCAGGGTCTCATGGCTGCTGTGTGTTGGAACCCAGCATGACTTTCCCAGGTCCTTTGAGTCCTACCTGTTCTCCCTCCAGTGCATCAGGCACTCTTCCCAGCAATGCTGGAGATGACCCTTTTTTTTAAAAGGGATGTTTTCCAAGTAAACTTTTAATACCAGATTTTTACATTTTAACCGTTGTCCTTTTTTTTTT
>NW_021905081.1:0-561 GCF_006229205.1 Suricata suricatta | reverse complement strand
TATAATTATATATTAATTATAATTATATTGTTTATATAATTATACATATGACAACAGATCAGAGGTTGTCAGGGATAAGGCAAGGGAAGAAAGGGTATGACTATAAAGTAACAAGAGGTTGCTTCAAGGTGAAAGAATAATTCTGTATCTTGATTGTGGTATTGGTTATAGAAATCTGTAAATGTGATTAACTATAGAAAGATATAGAAAGGCATGCAAAAATTGGTTTTTCATTAAGTGGTGAATCCTGCATAAGATCTGTAGTCTCATGAATTGTTTAGTGTCCACACTGTCAATTTTCTGTTTTGATAATGTACTCTAGTTATATAAGATACTAACATTAGGGAAAGCGGAATTACAGGTGCACAGAATGGCTTTGTAGCAGTCTTCTTAGCTTTCTGTGAGTCCATAATTACTTCAAAATATGTAGTTAAAAACAGTTAAACATAAGGGCTAGTAATAAATGCGGGAGATTCAAGCAATAGAATGAACTAGGTGGATTCCTTGTCATTACAGAAGTTTCATTCTAGCACAGCTGAACGGTAAATAAGAAAACAAATA
>NW_021905080.1:0-561 GCF_006229205.1 Suricata suricatta | reverse complement strand
TGCTAGGCCTGGGATGTGTGGGTGGCTCAGTCAGTGGCTCTTCCGCCTCTTGGTTTCAGTTCAGGTCACGATCTCATGGTTCATGGGATTGAGCCCCGCATCCAGCTCCAGGCTGACAGTGCAGAGTCTGCGTGGGATTCTCTCTCTCTCCCTCTTCCCTTCCCCTGCTCGCATTGCACTTCCCCATTCCTCCCCTGCTCTCTATCTCTCAAAATAAATAAAACTTTAAAAAATACAAAAAACATTAAAATGCTAGGGCCATGGAGGCATTGAGTACCTCTACCGAGTGTGCGGAGCAAAGGGGCAGGGGAGGGGCCGGTGCTAAGTGCTGTGATCGCAAGTTGTGCCATCCCGTTCTGTGTGCGGCGGCATGTGGAGCCACAGTGACGTGGCGAGCCATGTCCCACCTCGGTGGCCCCCAGACGCTGCAAGAAGCAGTGGGAATAGTTGTCTTTGAAGTCTACCACTCCCGGTTCTATTTCTGAAACACCCACCCTGCAAAAGTGGGGTGTTTTCAGCGTGTGGAGTCCTACTTTCTTCATCTGTACGATGAAGATGACA
>NW_021905079.1:0-561 GCF_006229205.1 Suricata suricatta | reverse complement strand
GAATGGTGAATCTCAATGTTTCTTAATAGCTCTTAAAGTCCCACCTAGATAAAAAGTTGCAAAATATTTTTTCTCATAGAATTGGGCAACATGCTCATGGAATCCTCAAAAATGCATTCAATTAAAATCATGAGAATATAGTTTCTTGGATCGCCTGGCCAACACAGTTAGTTAAACGCCTGAATTTGGCTCAGGTCATAATCTCATGGTTCATGGGTTCAAGCCCTGCATCTGACTCTGGGCTAACACCTCAGAGCCAGAGCCTGCTTTGGATTCTGTCTCCCTCTTTCTTGCTCCTCCCCCACTTATTCTCTCCCTCCCTCCTTCTCTCTCTTTCTCTCTCTCTGTCTCAAAAATAAATAAACATGAAAAAAAAGGAATACAGCTCATTTATTGATGTTCTGCTTTGAGAAATAGAAATTCAGTGCCCATCAGGCTTCTAGATATTCCTTCTTATGGTTAGCTTTGATAGCTCCAGGGAAGTAGGGCCAATAAATCTGAGTAGATATGACATTCAGCATCCTTTCCTTTTCAGATGATTACAGACATCATGGAGAACCT
>NW_021905078.1:0-1318 GCF_006229205.1 Suricata suricatta | reverse complement strand
TCCACAGACCTGAAAAGATAGCTCATCAAATAAGATATACAGATATCGAGAGCATATGAAAAGATGTTCTACATCATTTGTTATAGGGAAGTGCAAATTAAAACAATAATGAGAAATCACTACATACCTATTAGAATGGCAAAATCCAGGGCACTGACAACACTAAACATTGAGAATATGGAACAATAGGAATTCTCATACACTTTTGGTGAGAGTGCATAAGGGAACAGTCACTTTGGGAAGATAGTTTGGTGGTTTCTTACAAAACTAAACATACTCTTACTCTTTGGAATCACTTCAGCAATCATACTCTTTGGAAATCACTCAGTAGAGAAGATCTACGGTCTACATTAACATGCCCACAGATATTTATAGCAGTTTTATTCATGATTGTTAATACTTGGAAACAACTAAGATGTCCCTTAGTAGATGAATGGATAAACAGTGATGCATACAGAATTTGGAATATTTTTAGCACTGAAAAGACATGAAAGAAACTTACTTGCATATTATTAACTGAAAGAAGACAATCTGAAAAGGCTACATGCTATATGATTCCAACTACATGACATTCTGAAAAAGACAAAACTATGGCGACAATAAAAAGTTCAGTTATTACTAGGAGTTAGGAGAGGGGAAAAAAGAACAGGCGGAGCACAAAGATTTTATGTAGTCAAGCTATTCTGTATAATAGTACATGGTGGATATGTATCATTATACCTTTGTCAAAATCCATAGAATGTATAACACCAGGGTGAATTCCAATATAAACTATAGGCTTTGAGTGATGATGTGTTCATTGCATGTAATAAATATACCACTGTGATGCTCAGTGTTGATAATAGGAGAAGCCTTGGGGAGGGGATGGGGGAAGGGAGGGGTACAAAAAGTATATACAAACTCTCTGTACTTTCTGCTCTATTTTGCTGTGAACCTAAAACTGCTCTATGAAATTAGTTTATTAATTTAACCTCACGCCATACACACATACAACCTCATGTGATATTGGTAAGCTTTACATTTCATATATATATTTGTTCATGATAACATTGTTCCAGAAAGAAAGTTCAATAATTTATAAGGATTCATGAATCTATATCTATACTTATATCTCACAAGATAGGGAAAAAAACCCAGAAAAGCTAGGGTAAGGACAGAGGTTAGTCAATAATTAATTGAAGATATCCATGACATTTATCTTCACACTTTAATGAACCATGAATTTGGCTTGAAGCTTGTTAGAAATGCCCATAAAAAAGGTATTCTGATCATTTACACATTTTACAGTGATCATAAGATTAAGGAGGAAGAACAGTTA
>NW_021905077.1:0-561 GCF_006229205.1 Suricata suricatta | reverse complement strand
TGGGAAGTGACAAGGGAAGGCCAGGGCCAGTAAACAGGCCAGATGGGAGCCTGAGCGAAAGGTAACCCATTTCACTTTGTTTTGGCATGGGCCCTGGCCCTGTAGCATGCGTGACAGAGAATTTTATTGTATAACCATTAGAAGGAACATCAAGAAGTACCACTATATCAAGGCTTAAAGGAATCACCTGGTTAAGTAGGGAACAATGTTTCAAGTAGTGATCAGTGACCAAGCTCCTGAGAAAGGATGTCTACTCCTACCATGGCCTCAGTGAAATAACCTAGTTGGGACTCAGTTTTCTCAACTGTAAAATGGGGCTAAACATAGTATCTCTCTCCCCCCACCCTCACTGAGATAAGGCCCAGTAAACAATAAATGTCAGGGATCATGACTACTAGTTAGAGGAGACATCACACTCCTTTTGTAATCATCTTGGGTGACCTTTGTAGTGAACACTTCTTGAGGGTGACAGATTTATTGTCATCTCTATGTTAATTCTTCCCTTTAAGAACTTGTGGCCACATGTTTTAAAAGCATATTCTTAGCTCTGCCACTTGACTA
>NW_021905076.1:0-561 GCF_006229205.1 Suricata suricatta | reverse complement strand
CCAAGGATAGTAGTCATCCTTGCCTTGTTCCTGAACTTCAGTGAAATTATTTTAGAAATGCACCGGCATAACTTTCACTATAGATTACTAGTGGACAAACTCTACTGGGTTATTCTTTTTATTTCTAGTATACTAAGAGATTTTGGTTATAAACAGGCACCAGATTTTTTCAAATGCACTTTCTGCACTTTTTTGAGGTGATCAGACTTTTTTATTTTGTAAACACTATTGAAAATTTTATTTAATTCTTTTTTTATAATAGTTTATTGTCAAATTAGTTGCCATATAACACCCAGTGCTTCTCCCCACAAGTGCCCCCCACCATGACCATCACCCCCTCCTTCCCTCCCGCCCCCTCCCCTTTCAGTCCATGGTTCATCTCCAGTATTCAGTAGTCTCCCTTGATCTGTGTCCCTCACTCTTCCCCGCTCTCTTTCCCCCTTCCTCTCCCCATGGTCCCCTGCCAGGTCTCTCCTGTTAGACCTATGAATGCAAACATATGGTATCTATCCTTCTCTGCCTGACTTATTTCGCTTAGCATGACACCCTCAAGGTCCATCC
>NW_021905075.1:0-561 GCF_006229205.1 Suricata suricatta | reverse complement strand
GAGCAGGCAAAGGGCAGAGAGAAAAAGAGAGGAAAGAGACTCACATGCAGGCTCCACACTGTCAGCTCCAAGCCAGATGTGTGCCTTGAACTCACCAACCGTGAGATCTTGATCTGTGCAGAAACCAAGAGTCAGACACTCACTCAACCGACTGAGCCATTTAGGCGCCCCTGGAAGGGATTCTTAAAGGAAAGAATCCTTCAAGAATTCAAGGAATAAAAAATGCACCATAGGTGGTAGAATACATATTTTTAGATGAAACTTCCCCAGGCACCAAGGGGTCTGCTGTTAAGGCAGCCCTTCCTGTGCGGAGTCTGGAGAAACGTGAGCGTCCTCGCCTTCAAGCCTTTAGAGAGATGTGTCACTAAGGCTCCTGCTGTGTGGCTTCGCTCTGGCGCCGGGCTCTGGCGCCGGGCTGCGTCCACCTGCGGCCTCGTGACTTGTGGGACGGTGAGGCCTTCCTGCAGGGTGATGAATAAAAACCTTTGAGTCACTTCTGCCTTCTCTCTAGAAGGACGAATTTGGGGTTATTTTTAACAACTGAAAGACATAATTAAAATT
>NW_021905074.1:0-561 GCF_006229205.1 Suricata suricatta | reverse complement strand
GCAGGTGCTCTAGAGGGCCACAGTGGAAAGAACCCAGGCTTTGTAATCCCGCTGATCTGGGGTTATAGCACAGCTTCGCCACATACAAGCGGCATGGCCTTGGCCAAGTTACTTAACATTTCTGAGCCTCCATTCCCAGCACCTACACATACCATGTGCCCAAACATTTGTTAATTGATATGTAAATATTTGTCAACTGCATATACTGCATATTTCAGGAGACTCTCAGGATTATGTTAGAGCTTATGGGTCAAAGATTGAAAATGGTATTTGATGAAGGTCTATCACATCATAAATGCTCAAATTTTCTCTTCCAGTCTTCCTTCCCAAAGTTGAAAGTAGAAATTTAGATAGGGCATACTAAAGACTAAATATCAGGTAAGTGAAGGTGCTCACAACAGATAAACTTCTCTATAGAATAAAGGAACATCATCAACCACCATTAGAATTTGAGAAAACCTCTCCAACAACTGTTCTAGAGCTAATAAGGAATCAACAGTAAGAGGCTAGCCGGCAGAAGTCTCTAGTGATTCCAAATTGCCCCATCTAGCTATGGTCTGC
>NW_021905073.1:0-561 GCF_006229205.1 Suricata suricatta | reverse complement strand
TTGATTTCCGCTCAGGTCATGATCTCACGAACCATAAAATAGAGCCCCACGTTGGGCCCCATACTGGTTGTGGGGCCTGCTTAAGAATCTCTCTCCCTCTCTCTCTGCCCCTCCCTTACTCACACGCATGGGTGGGCACATGCACTCTCTCTCTTTCTCTTTCAAAAAAAAAAAATAGAAACAAAGACTAGAAATCCCGCATATTACATGTCCCACCATTCTTGCTATGGAATTCAATACTTCTCTGTAGCACCAGAGCTGGTCACAGGAAATTCTGCAAAGTTTCTGGAATGGGCTCCTTGCAAGAACACGCCAGTCTGAAGTCAAAAGTTACCACCAAACCACAGACTCTTTTAATCATAGCATGGTGGATAGATTATTCAAGAAGGTAAGCATCTCCGAAGGCTATATTTGTAGTAGAAGTTTCTTTTTCTTAAGTTTCTTTATTTATTTTGAGGGGAAACAGCGACAGAGTGAGCAGAGGAGGGGAGAGAGACAGAGAGAGAGATAGAGAGAAAGAGAGAGAATCCTAAGAGGGCTCCACACAGCACAGAGCCTGAC
>NW_021905072.1:0-561 GCF_006229205.1 Suricata suricatta | reverse complement strand
AACAAACTAAAGAAAAATTGACAAAGATCAACATGTTAGTTATAGGGGCTCCTGGGTGGCCGTTGGTTGCGTGTCAGACTCTTGATCTCAGCCCAGGTCATGATCTCACCATCAGTGAGATTGAGCCCCATGTGGGGCTCTGTGCTGACAGTGTGGAGCCTGTTTGGAACTCTTCCTCTCCTTCTGCCCCTACCCTGCGCGTGGTCTCTCTCTCTCTCTCTCTCTCAAAACAAATACATAAACTTAAAAATATATTAGTTGTATGACTAAAACATAACATTTTCAGAATCACGAAAAAAAAAATTACATTAATAGAAATTTAAAAATATGAGCAATGTGAACATAACATAACATTTTCAGAATCACGAAAAAAATAATTACATTAATAGAAATTTAAAAATATGAGCAATGTGAATCACAAAAGAAAATAATAAAAGATCCAATAACTGATACAAATAGCTGTATTCAATTATTCAAGAAATATAAATTAAAACACTCAATACGTAAAATGTCTATCTAACACATTCAGAGAATTGAACTGAAAATACACAATATTTAGAG
>NW_021905071.1:0-561 GCF_006229205.1 Suricata suricatta | reverse complement strand
TCTGTCCATCCTAGTCGGTCTGTTTCTTCAGAGAAGCTGACCAGTCCTCTAAGAAACGCCACATCTTGCCGGCAGGCTAGGCAGGGGCCTGGGACACAGTCTCCCTCCCAGGCCCCAAGGGAACAACACGGCCCACACGGGACCTGTGACTTCTAGTCCCCAGAACTGACACCGTACATCTCTGTTATTTACTCCACCGAGTTTGCGCCAAACTAATACACCTTCTCCTCTATCAATCGCAGAAGAGAATTTAACAGGCAGCCACTATTTCCCTTGTAAAACACTGATTTCTCCAGTTCCGAATCCTTGTAAGGAAAACAAGTGCCCAGCGGTTAGAGCATTGTTCTTCTCTTCCACATTTATGCCCCTTTTTAGTGACATTTATTTCTTAGGGTTTTTTTTATTTTCTGTTCTAATTACTTGTACCAGTCCATTCTGATTCCTGATGTTTCTAGTGAAGCTTCATTTAAGCCATGGCTTTATTTCTTACTATTTTTTAAAAGAAGTATTTTTTAATTTATATTAATTTATTTATTTTTATCTTACAGAGAGAGCATTGTG
>NW_021905070.1:0-561 GCF_006229205.1 Suricata suricatta | reverse complement strand
CTGGGAGGGAGAGGGGCGGGGAGGACTCAGGGAGGAGGATTCGTGACCCTGCAGGACGGTGTGGCCTTGCCGGCAGGTGGAGGCACAGAGCTGAGGACAGCTAAACACTTAGGCTTCGGTTGGGGCCGCTTGGTGGACTGAGACCTGCTGTGGGGGAGGGGCTGCCCAGGGGATGGCGCCCGGGGGTGGGCCCTGAGGACTGGGTGCGGGGCCAGGGGCTGGGGAGCCGGGAGGGACTTGACTGGGGGCGGGGGGAGAGTGACCGGGGGCACTCGGGACAGTGGGCGGGGGGTTGGGAGTTAGGCAGTGGGAGCTACTGCTTGTCCTCCTCGGCTCTGAAATCCCGGAGGCCAGAGTCCTGACTTGCTTCAGCAGCTTGGCGGGGGGAAGGGGGAGAAGGGAGGAGCGAGCGAGGGAGGCTCCCGAGGAGAGGGTCTGATGCACGGAGGGCAGGTGAGTGGGGAGCTGAGCTGGCAGCACCCTCTTCTGGAAAGGATCCTGTTTCGGAGGCTCGTTGGCAGACCTCAGAAAGCAAATGCATCTCAGAAGACAAGCTGCAGT
>NW_021905069.1:0-561 GCF_006229205.1 Suricata suricatta | reverse complement strand
GAGCAGGCAAAGGGCAGAGAGAAAAAGAGAGGAAAGAGACTCACATGCAGGCTCCACACTGTCAGCTCCAAGCCAGATGTGTGCCTTGAACTCACCAACCGTGAGATCTTGATCTGTGCAGAAACCAAGAGTCAGACACTCACTCAACCGACTGAGCCATCTAGGCGCCCCTGGAAGGGATTCTTAAAGGAAAGAATCCTTCAAGAATTCAAGGAATAAAAAATGCACCATAGGTGGTAGAATACATATTTTTAGATGAAACTTCCCCAGGCACCAAGGGGTCTGCTGTTAAGGCAGCCCTTCCTGTGCGGAGTCTGGAGAAACGTGAGCGTCCTTGCCTTCAAGCCTTTAGAGAGATGTGTCACTAAGGCTCCTGCCGTGTGGCTTCGCTCTGGCGCCGGGCTCTGGCGCTGGGCTGCGTCCACCTGCGGCCTCGTGACTTGTGGGACGGTGAGGCCTTCCTGCAGGGTGATGAATAAAAACCTTTGAGTCACTTCTGCCTTCTCTCTAGAAGGACGAATTTGGGGTTATTTTTAACAACTGAAAGACATAATTAAAATT
>NW_021905068.1:0-561 GCF_006229205.1 Suricata suricatta | reverse complement strand
CAGGGCTCCCAGCATCAGTCTCACTTGCCAGTTACCGCCAGGTCTACACCCCCAGGGAATCTGGCACCTAAGGATCTACAGGCTCCGTCTCTTGTTGGCAGATAGGACAGCTCTTATTGGCGTTTTATCCCCGGAGGATGCAAAGTGAATGGGTCCAGATCCAGCCCACATCTGCATTGTTGTAGTCATATCCATTCATCCAGGCACTTGGGTGGCTCAGTTGGTTGAGTGTCCAACATTTGACTTTGGCTCAGGTCATGATCTCACAGTTGTTGGGATCAAGTCCCAGGTAGAGCTCTGTGCTCACAGCAGGGAGCCTGCTTGTGATTTTCTCTCTCTCCCTCTCCGTGCCTCACCCCAGGTCTCTCTCTCTCTCTCTCTCTCTCTAAAACAAATAAACATTTAAAAAGAAAAAGAAAAAATATCTGCTCATTGCATGACCACTAGAAGCAAGGATACAGCAATATTCACTTGTTGAATGAATCACCTTCCAAATCTGGAAACGGAGTCTTCTGATGGGCAACAATATCCCCTACTTTTATGCACCCGTCAAATTTCCAT
>NW_021905067.1:0-1318 GCF_006229205.1 Suricata suricatta | reverse complement strand
GTGTATCATCATCTGCATACATGTGTGTTACTTATATGTGTATACTTCCATTTTTAAGAAACTCTTATCCCCAAACCTATTAAACAAAAGGTTATGGGACCAAAGTGTTCATCTTTGTACCCAGAAACAAGTGTCCACTGCAAAGTCTGCTGCTCCTTCAGTATCTGTCCTTCTCCACTTCTTATATAGTAGGATAAAGTACAGGTGACTATTTGGCTATCCAAAATATATAAGAGCAGCGCTCTGACCCCTAAGCTATGGAGTCGGGCTATCCAGAATATAAAGTACAGCTCCAGCTTCTCTTAAAGTTAGGTGTGACATGTGACCATATACTGACAAGTGGAATAGGATGTATGCAACCTCCTTGTGAAAACTTAAGACAAATCAAAATGTTCTCCTCTTTGTACTTTGCTCCTTCCCACAAGCTGTAATACAGACATGGCGGTGAGCTATCCTTGATGAAGTCAGTATCCTAGGGGAAGGCATGGCAAAAAAATGTTGGTCCTTGGATGAGCAGAACTTTCCTACAAAGCCTGGACTAGCAAAATCTAGATAATTCTGAAAGAGAAATTCATTTGTTTCTTAGATAATCCATTGCTATTTTGTATCTTTGTTGCTTCCACAATGCCTATATCCTATCTAATACATGATCATGCCCTAAGTTTCTAGGAATTGAGATTTTACTATGAAGATAAATGTATTTCTAAGAGCTAATATGTGGTTTCAAAATAGACTTTGTACCATAAAATCATATGCCTCTCTGCTTAATATGCCCTCCCTCTATTAAACGTAATCTCAATGAAGGTTCCAGTTCATTGTGTGTTAGGAATATTTTCTTTCCTTTTTTATTCTTTTATATCGAGAGAGTGAGCATGAGCGAGGGAGATGGACAGAAGGAGAGGGAGAGGGAGACGGAGATGGAGAGAGAGAGAGGAAGGAGGGAGGGAGGGAAGGAGGGAAGGAGAATGTGAAGCAGGTACCACACTCAGTGCTGAGCCTGACATGGGGCTTGATCCCATGACTCTGGGATCATCATCATTTTTCAACCCATTTAACTTTTAAATATTTCTTTCCAGATTAATTTAGAAAAGTGCCATATTATGTTGTGTAAATTTAAGGGTATACATGATATTTTGAATATATACATATTACAATATAATTACCACTGTAGCTTTAGCTAACACTTCCATCATTTCACATAATTGCCATTTCTTTTTCTGTACTGAAAACATTTATGATCTACTCTCCAACCAACTTTCAAGGATATAATGTAGTATACACCTCTAGACATTACACAAATCTCTGTGTTCCTGGAAGG
>NW_021905066.1:0-561 GCF_006229205.1 Suricata suricatta | reverse complement strand
TCTATGTCTCCCCCCAGGGCTGGCCCCACACCAAGGATGGCATGGAGGGAGGCTGAGGTTTCCCTGGCAGCTCAGCTGAGAGCCGGCAAGACCACGGGCACACATGGCTCTAGAGGACGCCCCGGGCTTCAGGGGTGGGGGTGGGGCTGGGGGAGAGAGGATGTGTGTGTGTGTGTGTGTGTGTGTGTGTGTGTGTGTGTGAAAGAATGTGTGTACGTGTGTGAATGTGTGGTGTCCCCTTCCTGTCCCTGGGTCTTCTGGGACACTGTCAAGGCTGAGGAGGTCCTGCTCAAAGCTGCCTGGCCCTCCAAAGCTGGGAGTTCAGGCCGCACCTCCTCTCCCTGGCTGTTTCCCTCCCCTGGGTCCCTCCAGGAAGCCCTCAGGCCTTCCTGGGAGAAAGGGGTGTGTTTCTTTTTTTTTCCTTCCTTCCTTCCTTCCTTCCTTCCTTCCTTTTTCCTTCTTTCTTTCCTTCCTTCCTTCCTCTTTCTTTCTTTTTTTTTTTCAGAATCTGAAGCAGGTTCCAGGCTCTGAGCTGTTTGTCAGCACAGAGCCTGATGTGCG
>NW_021905065.1:0-561 GCF_006229205.1 Suricata suricatta | reverse complement strand
TAGCTGCCTTGCCTTGCTCTTGCCTTGCTCTTGCTAGGGACTTCTGGAACCTCAGACCCTGTTTTTCCATTCCCTGGCTGGCCTCCCCAACTTTGGTTTGTGGCTACCAACTAACCTTCATCACTCTCTTCCAACTTCCTAATTCAAGACCCTCTTGGGGCACCTGGGTGGCTTAGTCAGTTAGGTATCTGACTTCGGCTCAGGTCATGATCTCACGGTTTGTGGGTTTGAGCCCCGCGTCGGGCTTCGTGCTGACAGCTAGCTCAGAGCTTGGAGCCTGTTTTTGGATTCTGTGTCTCCTCTCTCTGACCCTCCCCTGCTCACGCTGTCTTGCTCTCTCCCTCAAAAATAAATAAAACATAAAAAAAAAATCCTCTTGCCCTTGAATAGTGTTATCCAGGTTGTACTGGAAAGTCCATGTGAGGCTGTTTTTAAACAGGAATAGCCATCATGCCTGTTACATGTCTTCTGTGTATGGTATCCTTATACCATTTAGTATATCTCCTAGGGAGTTAGCTGTGCTAGCCAGCTCTGAGTGATTTCCGGCAAGTTAATCTTTTT
>NW_021905064.1:0-561 GCF_006229205.1 Suricata suricatta | reverse complement strand
GAAGGTACAGGAAGGGGTGGGTGAGTCTGTTGATCTTAAAACTCTTCCACGTGACCTGGCATTGTGGAAATCTGACCACCTTGTTCAATGAAAGCTGATTGTAGGGTGGACAGACCACACCTAAGCTGAAAGGTGTAAGCTCCCCGTTCCCTCTGGCCCAGAAAACCGACTCAAAACTCTCTACAAGGGCTGCCTCTTGGTGGGTCCATTTGCACAGCTGGTGCTGAGCTGGACATCCAAGACCTTGGAATAGAGATCCTGGGGAGGATGGTTGAGGTGAAAAAGATGGTAGGGTAACTGCGGAGGCAGCTTTTTTGCACAGCCTGGGTGATGCTGAGAGTCAGGAAAGGCCCCAAGGCCAGCCCCGCAGGGGACCCTGAGAGCAAAGGAATAGCCTGTCTGTCGTGCGGTTGAAGGGTCACACGAACAAGATCTGCTCTGAGGCTCCTTCACAGACTCTCCAAATCAGCACTTCCCTCTATCTGATCATGTGTGCCATTTTCCATACCACCCCCATTACTAGACAAAGGGCTGGAAAATCACGGGGGGGGGGGGGGGGGG
>NW_021905063.1:0-561 GCF_006229205.1 Suricata suricatta | reverse complement strand
GCAGGCTCCCTGCTCAGTGCAGAGCCTGATGCAGGGCTAGATCCCATAACCCAGCGATCATGATCTGGACTGAAATTAAGAATCGAATGCTCACCCGACTGAGGCCCCCAGGCGCCCCGATCAGGTTTTTTTAAGTGGACTCCATGCCCAAGGTGGGGCTTGAACTCACAACCCTGAAATCAAGAGTTAGTCATGTGATTTACCGACTGAACCAGGCGCCCCCAATCCCCCCTTTTTAAGTATGTCTTGAGCATTTTTGTTCCTACGGTAAGTATAAAGTAGCAACATTTCTAGAAAACTCGAGGACTCAGTGTGGAGAGCGCCATGTGGCACTTGCTGCGTGCTGTGTGTTTGGCAGCCCCCCCCTCCCCCCTGTCCTGTGTGTCCTGGGCTCACTTGGTCACTGGCCGGGCAGCACAGCGCCGGACGGACTGGCCACTAGGCCGGAGGTGGGGCTCATCTCTTTTCTTCTTTGTCAGAAACACGTAGAGAAAGGGTTTATTCTTTTGGTGAAAGAAGTCCCGTCAGGCCTAACGCACAGGTATGATGTTCAGAGGGGCC
>NW_021905062.1:0-561 GCF_006229205.1 Suricata suricatta | reverse complement strand
GGATTCCAAGTATGGATGTGCAAAGGCCCTGGGGCTGGTGGTTTTGTCTTGAACGCATGCGTAATCCAGGCTCTTTCCTGTACAACTGGATTCCTCTGGGGGCTGGGAAGGGGGGTGAGGAATGGGAGATGAGAGACATCAAAGGGACAGTGGGACTCTCCCATTCCACCTCAATTCAGGGGCCAGCACTGGTATCCTCATCTGCAAAGTGGGGCCTGGCTTCCCCCAAGCGTGTTGGCAGAATGCAAAGTTTCCTCCCTTGGAACCTGTGCTAGTGAGTACCCACTGGCTCCCTTAAGCTGTAGGTGCATTTTTGTGCCCAAGGGGCATTTTCCAGACACTCAAGGAATTGGTAGATAAGGAACACCCCCAGAAGAGGTCACTCTGATGCCACTCTAAGCCGTCCCCAGGGTCCCCCTCGGGGGCAGCACTCCTCTGTCCCCAGTGCTCACCTGTTCACCAAGCACGCTGTGTCCTCGCCTCCTAGCCGAGCCTCCCCTCGCGCCTGCCATGTTTCCTGGGATCACCTCCCAGGTAAACCGTGTGCACAGGGTTCCACGT
>NW_021905061.1:0-561 GCF_006229205.1 Suricata suricatta | reverse complement strand
GGCCCCTCTGAACATCATACCTGTGCGTTAGGCCTGACGGGACTTCTTTCACCAAAAGAATAAACCCTTTCTCTACGTGTTTCTGACAAAGAAGAAAAGAGATGAGCCCCACCTCCGGCCTAGTGGCCAGTCCGTCTGGCGCTGTGCTGCCCGGCCAGTGACCAAGTGAGCCCAGGACACACAGGACAGGGGGGAGGGGGGGGCTGCCAAACACACAGCACGCAGCAAGTGCCACATGGCGCTCTCCACACTGAGTCCTCGAGTTTTCTAGAAATGTGGCTACTTTATACTTACCGTAGGAACAAAACTGCTCAAGACATACTTAAAAAGGGGGGATTGGGGGCGCCTGGTTCAGTCGGTAGATCACATGACTAACTCTTGATTTCAGGGTTGTGAGTTCAAGCCCCACCTTGGGCATGGAGTCCACTTAAAAAAACCTGATCGGGGCGCCTGGGGGCCTCAGTCGGGTGAGCATTCGATTCTTAATTTCAGTCCAGATCATGATCGCTGGGTTATGGGATCTAGCCCTGCATCAGGCTCTGCACTGAGCAGGGAGCCTGC
>NW_021905060.1:0-561 GCF_006229205.1 Suricata suricatta | reverse complement strand
GGGGGGGGGCGTTCCCCCGCCCACTGCAGGTCCAATCCAGCCTTCCCCTTTACTTAAAGGGGAAGGCGCCAGCTTCTCCTGAAAGGGCACATTAAGGAGGGACAACTCCTGCGGCGCCCAGTCGGGGGAGGCCGGCTGATACCTCTGACCTTTCTAGAGGTGGGCCTAGTCACGCCCCACATGGGGCATCCTGGGCCCACTCTGATTGGTCAGTGCTCCGGATGGTGTGATTGGCTCCCACAACTGCCAGTGTTGATGGGGGGGCAGGGATTGGCTCACTGTTCACCTGTCATCATTTCCTGTAACTCCTCCTCCCAAAGGCATAAAAGGCCCTGCCCTGCCTTTGTTCGGGGCTCTCTCCACGTGGCCAGCGGGTCGCTGGAGACTGTGAGCCCGAACTCAAGCTTGTAATAAAGGCCCTTTGCTTTGCAGGCGTGACTCGGTCTCCCTAGCAGTCTCTGGTGTTTGTTTTGGGGTGATTTGGGGCGATTTTAAAAACGTAGGCACAACATTTGGTGCATTGGCCGGGAAATCCCCCTCCCTGCCCCAGAGCTCCTGGGA
>NW_021905059.1:0-561 GCF_006229205.1 Suricata suricatta | reverse complement strand
ATTGGAACATGTGGCTATGTGACCTCCCATGGCAAGAGACTTTGAAGATGTAACTAAGGTAAAGATCTTGAAATGGGGAGATTATTTTAGATTATCTATGTGAGCCCAATGTAGTAATTATTATATAAGTGAAAGGAGGCAAGAGACCCTAGAAGAATATGTTATAATAAAAGTAGAAATTGAAGTGATACAATTGTTGGCTGGGGGACATGAACCAAGGAATGTAGGCTACTTCTAATAGCCAGAAATGGCAAGAAGACAGATTCTTCCCTAAAATCAACAGAAGAAAAACAGAAGGTATACTGCACTGTTTTCAACTTGATTTTAGCTTTGAGAAACACATGTTAGATTTTTAAAAAAAAATTTTAAATGTTTACTTTTGAGAAAGAGACAGAGATAGAGACCAATAGACACAGAATCCGAAGCAGACTCCCGGCTCTTAGCTGTCAGCACAGAGCCTAATGTAGGTCTCTATCCCATGAACCACGGAATCATGACCTGAGCCAAAGTCAGATGCTTAACTGACTGAACCACTGTGGTGCCCCTAGAATTCTTACCTCT
>NW_021905058.1:0-561 GCF_006229205.1 Suricata suricatta | reverse complement strand
CAAAGTTATAAGAAAAAGAAAACAGCTTTGTGGGCAAAAGCACATCCCTTAGACCAGTACTCAAAATTTAATGTCCATTTGGATCTGGGGATCTTGCTAACCACGCAGATCCTAATTCCACAGGTTTGGGGTAAAGGGTCTGTATTTCAGACATTGCTAGGTGATGCTGATGATGCTGGTTGTTGAACTAAACTTTGAGTAGCAAGCCTGCAGACTAATCAGTTCACTAAAAGGGCAGAGAGTGACTCTAAACTGTCATTCCAGGGTAAGGGTATCATATGGTTCTCCTTGTCCTGGCTTAGTCAGTGAGCATAGGACCCTCTTCCTGTTTGCCATCTTGGTGGGTGGGTCCATGGATGGAAGACAAGGCGTTCCCAGGCAACCATGGTAGAAAGAGTGAGAGCCATTTCCTGTCTTTGGTGCCATCTCCTTCAGAGAACAATGGTTCCTTATCTGCAGCTGGGATGCCATCACAGCTATTCTAAAATGGAAAGGAAGGAATAAACCATGAGGGTGAACAGGTCACAATGATGCAAAAAAATGGAAAGAGGAAGTAAGAAG
>NW_021905057.1:0-561 GCF_006229205.1 Suricata suricatta | reverse complement strand
CTGGCCTAGCCGAGGGGTCAACCATAGGCTGGTTGGGGCATCTTGGGGGTCCCCAGGGCAGACTCCATCCTGAAGGGCTCACAACTGTGTTCCGAACACCCTGTTCCTCCCCAGACAAGGCCTCAGCCCCAGCTGCCTCCCCATCCTCTCCTGCCTCCACGGCCCATTTGGGGCCTTGTCCACTGCGGTCACTGCCCGAAGTCCCCTCCAACCATCTTCATGCGGCCACTTCCCTGGGCTCAGGCTCAGCGGCCACAGCCCCCAAAGTCAGCATGACCATGTCCCACTCCTGCCCTCTCCCCACGTCAGCCCCGCCTGAGGAGCAGAGCCCAGGGCAGTGTTCCGAGTGCCCTCCCCCCTCTTCTGTCCAAGGCCGCGCTCCTGGGGGACACCTGCCTAGTGTCCCAGCGGCTCACGGCAGGAACCCCCGGAGAGCACCCCCGCTCACCTCGCCGAGTCGCTCACACATGAAATTCTCCCAGCCGTCCTCAGGGGGCGCCTCGGGGATGAACAGCCAGTCGGCCCCGGAGGCCAGGGCCGACACCAGGGCCAGGTACCTGG
>NW_021905056.1:0-1318 GCF_006229205.1 Suricata suricatta | reverse complement strand
AATCCTAGCTGTGATAAAGGCCAGTTAGCAGGCACCGGCGGACCTGATCCGTTGACATTCGCCAACCCTCATGTCTGCTCTTTGTGATTTTACACGCCCTCGACTCTGCTCCAGCCCCCTCTCGCTGTGCTCTCACCCTCTCTCCAGACTCCCCAGTCACACTGTGGGACTGGTACTTGAGCTCCGTTGACCGTGGACTGTCCCCCACAATGCAGGAGTAGACATCTCCCACCCCCAAAGCAAAGCCACTGATGCTCTTTGCCGAGGGATATGAGGCCAGGAGGGGCCCGAGCGCCCTTCCAGGAGCACTCAATGCCCTCTCGGACCCCGGACACCCCTCCGCCCGTCCAGCCAAGATAAAACAACAACCTGCCTCCCCCACCCTCCCTGTCTTCTCTTAGCAGAGTTATTTGCTGGTGCTCCTGGGAGCCCAGGCCGGACTCCTTGTGGAACACACTGTGTCCTTCTAAGCTGAGGAAAGTGCCTCCTGTCTGTACAGGACGGACAGGACCCTGACATTTGGGCCCAGGAAGAAAACCTCAAGACGCTTCAAGATCACCTGGTGCAGGGATCGCATTGTCTGGCAAAAGTGGGAGCTGAGGGGACCAGGTGGCTTCCCGGAGGCCACAGAGCTAGTCACAGGCCCTCCTCTTCCATTTCAAACAACCCTGACGGTTGTACACGGTGCCGCGTGGCCTGGCACGGGACATGTGCCCCGTGAATGTTTGCCTCACTGACAGAGGGCGGCTGAGTCCCCTGGGCCGTGAACACATCAGTCCCCCTTGGCCGCTCTGAAGCCGGAGGCGGGAGGCCTCCGAGGCTGTGCTGGGCGTGGAAAGCCAGCACCAAGCTGTATATGGTAAAAATGTAAGTTGACACTTCCCTTCTTTTGAAATGGGGCAGTGACTCTCCCCCGGGGGACTATCAAGCTGTCCTCTCGCGGTAGGTTCTGGAAATCCTGAGGCTCAGTACACTTCCCAGGGGGTGGCAGGACTGAGGGACCCGGCGGGAACGTTTAGGGATGGTCCCCCTGGCAGGCGCATGGACTGCTTGGCCCCGAGGAACGCGGGTTGTACGATTCCTAGCCTTCCGGGCCTCCTTCAGGGCCTCTGGAGCGACGGGCAGAATTTGGGTGCGAGGAGGGGTCAGGTGCCAGAGTTCCCTGGGGAGGGGGCAGTGGCAGAAGACTGCAAGCTAAAGAAAGTTGATTCGAGAGACCCACCCTCTCTATTTACAGCTCTAGAAAGAAAAAAGAAAGCGGGAAGGGAAATACGGAAGGCAAACAACCTTTAGGCACATCAGAGATAATGCCTTGGCG
>NW_021905055.1:0-561 GCF_006229205.1 Suricata suricatta | reverse complement strand
ATTGGAACATGTGGCTATGTGACCTCCCATGGCAAGAGACTTTGAAGATGTAACTAAGGTAAAGATCTTGAAATGGGGAGATTATTTTAGATTATCTATGTGAGCCCAATGTAGTAATTATTATATAAGTGAAAGGAGGCAAGAGACCCTAGAAGAATATGTTATAATAAAAGTAGAAATTGAAGTGATACAATTGTTGTCTGGGGGACATGAACCAAGGAATGCAGGCTACTTCTAATAGCCAGAAATGGCAAGAAGACAGATTCTTCCCTAAAATCAACAGAAGAAAAACAGAAGGTATACTGCACTGTTTTCAACTTGATTTTAGCTTTGAGAAACACATGTTAGATTTTTTAAAAAAATTTTTAAATGTTTACTTTTGAGAAAGAGACAGAGATAGAGACCAACAGACACAGAATCCGAAGCAGGCTCCCGGCTCTTAGCTGTCAGCACAGAGCCTAATGTAGGTCTCTATCCCATGAACCACGGAATCATGACCTGAGCCAAAGTCAGATGCTTAACTGACTGAACCACTGTGGTGCCCCTAGAATTCTTACCTCT
>NW_021905054.1:0-561 GCF_006229205.1 Suricata suricatta | reverse complement strand
GCCTCTAGTTTGTTTTTGCTATTTTTTCTCCTACATCCCATCAATATACAGGTTTCTCCTTTCTATGCTTTCCCACATGTGACCTTTCCTTTCATGTGGGTCTCTGTGCTGGTGTCACTGGCAGCTTTTGACATACACCTCTGTCCATCCACAACCAGCCTTACACACAGCCAACAAGGGTCTTCCCCTCGCTGTTTTGCACATAGCTTATATTTTTCAGACCCATAGAGTGGCCTTCAGGGATCCCTTATAAGAAGGTAAAATTTTGCTTATGCTTACTCACAGGTTAATTACCCAGCTTAATGAGGCTGGATAGATGTGGGAATGAAGACACTAGAAATTCAATACACAAATACAAAAACCAAAACCAAAGTCATCATAATAAATATCATCTACATTTTCACAATAATGACATCTGAGGTTCAATGTTTAGGCTGAGTACAAATGATGCTCTAAATTAAACATGGATTTTATCTTAACAATCTAGTCATTTATTCTGAAAACAATGTCAACTCTAGTATATCAAAATTCACAAAGCCCCCAAGGTAAGCAGAACAAAAC
>NW_021905053.1:0-561 GCF_006229205.1 Suricata suricatta | reverse complement strand
GAAGGTACAGGAAGGGGTGGGTGAGTCTGTTGATCTTAAAACTCTTCCACGTGACCTGGCATTGTGGAAATCTGACCACCTTGTTCAATGAAAGCTGATTGTAGGGTGGACAGGCCACACCTAAGCTGAAAGGTGTAAGCTCCCCGTTCCCTCTGGCCCAGAAAACCGACTCAAAACTCTCTACAAGGGCTGTCTCTTGGTGGGTCCATTTGCACAGCTGGTGCTGAGCTGGACATCCAAGACCTTGGAATAGAGATCCTGGGGAGGATGGTTGAGGTGAAAAAGATGGTAGGGTAACTGCGGAGGCAGCTTTTTTGCACAGCCTGGGCGATGCTGAGAGTCAGGAAAGGCCCCAAGGCCAGCCCCGCGGGGGACCCTGAGAGCAAAGGAATAGCCTGTCTGTGGTGCGGTCGAAGGGTCACACGAACAAGATCTGCTCTGAGGCTCCTTCACAGACTCTCCAAATCAGCACTTCCCTCTATCTGATCATGTGTGCCATTTTCCATACCACCCCCATTACTAGACAAAGGGCTGGAAAATCACGGGGGGGGGGGGGGGGGG
>NW_021905052.1:0-561 GCF_006229205.1 Suricata suricatta | reverse complement strand
GGCACAAAAATTTTAATTTTAAAGACGTCTAGTTCATCTATTTTTCTTTTTTTGCTTGTAGTTTTGTTACATACCTAAGAAGCAAGCCATCATCCAATCCAAGATCATGGTTTTACACTTTTGTTTTATTCTAAGAGTTTCCTAATTTTACCTCTTAAATTTATCTCTGTAATCAATTAGGATTCAATTTTTAATATGGTGTGAAGTAGGGGTTCGCATTCATTCTTCTGTATGTGGATATTCTGTTATCCCAGCACTATGTGTTGAAAAGACAGTTCTTTCATCATTGAGTTGTCTTGGCATCCTTGTTGAAAATAAATTGACCATACGTGCGAGGGTCTATTTCTGGATTATCAATGCTGTTCCAAGGGATCTTTATGTCTGTCCTTATGCCAGTACCATATAGTCTTGATTACTGTAGCTAGTCCTTCGACTTTGTTCTTTTTCAAGACTATTTTGGATATTCTTGGTCTCTAATTACCATATGAATTTTTGGATCAGTTGTCTATTTCTGCCAAGAATGAAGCTGGCCATTTGATAAAAATTGCATCGAATCCTATA
>NW_021905051.1:0-561 GCF_006229205.1 Suricata suricatta | reverse complement strand
TCAAATGTACCTTCAGTGCAGCCCAGTATCGCTTTAGCTTTAGTATTTGAGTACCTTGTAGAAAGAAAACGGATTGTTACAAGAAGCTTAAATAGCACTAAGACCAACGACAATTCCACTGCCTACCCATTTATTCTCAGGTCAACTTGTGGCTGTCAAACTTCTTGAGATTCAGTTTCCACTTGTACAAAACGGGGGAAAATAGCATCTTCCTTGCTGGAAATGCAGACTTCTGAGTTCTAGTCTTATAGAGTCAGCAGTCTGGACTGCTGGGGCGCCTGGACAGTTCAATCAGTAAGCATCCGACTTTAGCTCAGGTCATGATCTCACGGTTCGTGGGTTCGAGCCCCACATCAGGCTTTGTGCTGACAGCTCAGAGCCTGGAGCCTGCTTTGGATTCTGCGTCTCCCTCTCTCTCTGCCCCATCCCCTACTCATTCCCTTTCTCTCTCTCTCTCTCTCTCTCTCTCTCTCTCTCTCTCTCTGTCAAAAACAAGTAAACACTAAAAAATAATTAAAAAGAAAAAAGATTCGGCAGTCGGGGGTGTGGCTCTGGAGCCAG
>NW_021905050.1:0-561 GCF_006229205.1 Suricata suricatta | reverse complement strand
GCCCTGGCCTGAGAGGCCTGGTGCCCAAGCCCGGCGGGGAGGCCCAAGTATGCTTCCCTGTGTCCACTGTACTGGGTCGGTTTGTACAGATATTTCTCTCGAGGGCAGGATGTCCCAGGAGAGTGCAAGCTTTCCGCCAGGGACCTGCTCTGTGGCTGAGGAGTGTCCCTTACTGGGATCTGACCCATGGGGCTATTGTTCTGAGTCCTGAGTTCCCTGAGAAGGCTTTTTGCCAAGTCTCCTGGGCCGAACTCCAAGTTCAGTCATCCTCACCCTTTTGTTGTGATTTCAGTGCAAGCCTTCTCCTTGGGCAAAACATCTGGGAAGAAGTTCTACGTGACCAACCGTAAAACAATGCCTTTTTCCCAAGTGAAGGCCCTCTGCGCCGAGCTCCAGGCCACTGTGGCCACCCCGAGGAACGCTGAGGAGAACAAAGCCATCCAGGATGTGGCCAGAAGCACTGCCTTCCTGGGCATCACGGATGAAGTGACTGAGGGCCAGTTTATGTATGTGACAGGAGGGAGGCTTGCCTACAGCAACTGGAAGAAGAATGAGCCCAAC
>NW_021905049.1:0-561 GCF_006229205.1 Suricata suricatta | reverse complement strand
AAGCTATAAAACAATTTGAATTCTTGGGGAAAATGATGGTCGGGGTACCTGGGTGGCTCAGTCGGGTGAGTCCGACTTCAGCTCAGGTCATGATCTCACAGTTGGTGGGTTTGAGCCCTGCCTTGGGCTCTGTGCTGATGGCTCAGAATCTGGAGCCTGCTTCGGATTCTGTGTGTCCCCCTCTCTTTGCCCCTCCCCTACTCATGATTTGTCTCTCTCTGTGTCTCAAAAATAAATAAATGTTAAAAAAATTTTAAAAAAGAAGTGATGGTCAAAGAAAGTATAGATAATGCCTATTTCTGTCATTGAAATTTTGTTAGAAACTCATGAAATAAAAAATTATAAAAGTATTTTACTGTAAATTGAAGATCTTCCCTCAAACCACCAGTGTGTTATAGAATATAAGATTTTAAAAAAATATTCAAATTCACTGAAGAACTTTGAAACCATATCAAAAATCAATGTTTTCAAAGTTTAAGAAGTATTAGGAACTTTTATTTTGCTTTATATGACTGCTGCAATGTAAGAAATATTATAAAATTATCATATTCAGTATATTTT
>NW_021905048.1:0-561 GCF_006229205.1 Suricata suricatta | reverse complement strand
AAATCTTTATTTTTGAGAGAGGAAGACAGAGTGAAAGGGGAGGAGGAACAGAGAGAGAGGGAAACAGAATCCAAAGCGGACTCCAGGCAGGGCTCGATCCCATGAACCTGAGCTGAGGTCAGAGCCACCCAGGTGCCCCCATGCATTTTTTTGAAGTAAAAATCAATTTCTTTGGAATGTGACACCCCCACAACCCTGGCAAAATGACTGCACTCTACAGATATTACCACATCAATAACCAGAAGAGGCGAGAGTTAACAAACAGCAGACAATAAGTAATATTAGTTTTTCAAGGAGCCATATTTAAAACGTATAAACAAACAAATGTGAGTGATTGTAACACTGTTATCCCAAACATTATCCCATTAATAAGAAACTGCACATTCTTCCTTTTTTGAGTTAAGTTTTAGAAATAGGTGCTAATGGCTATTATTTTGGACAGTGCAGCTCTAGAACATTCTGAGGAGAAACAAAAAGCTTTTCTCTTCACAAAATAATCTCTGTTGATGCTTTTATGGCGAAGAGTTCCCAACCTGCACATTAAAGGAAAGGAAAGGAAAG
>NW_021905047.1:0-561 GCF_006229205.1 Suricata suricatta | reverse complement strand
GAGGTGGTATCTCAGTGTGGTTTTGATTTGTGTTTCCCTGATGATGAGTGACGCTGAGCATCGTTTCATGTGCTGTTGGCCATCTGGATGTCCTCTTTGGAGAAGTGTCTATTCAGGTCTTCTGCCCATTTCTTCTCTGGATTATTTGTTTTTCGGGTAAGGAGTTTGGTGAGTTCCTTGTAGATTTTGGATACTAGCCCTTTATCTGATATGCCATATGCCAATATCTTTTCCCATTCTGTCGGTTGGCTATTAGTTTTTTTGATTGTTTCCTTTGCAGTGCAGAAGCTTTTTATCGTGATGAGGTCCCAATAGTTCATGTTTGTTTTTGATTCCCTTGCCTCTGGGGACGTGTCAAGTAGAAAATTGCTGCGATTGAGGTCAAGGAGGCTGCTTCCTGCTTTCTCCTCGAGGGTTTTGATGGTTTCCTGTCTCACATTCAGGTCCTTCATCCATTTTGAGTTGATTTTTGTGGTTGGTGTAAGAAAGTGGTGTAGTTTCAGTCTTCTGCATGTTGCTGTCCAGCTCTCCCAGCACCATCTGCTAAAGAGGCTGTCTTTT
>NW_021905046.1:0-561 GCF_006229205.1 Suricata suricatta | reverse complement strand
ATACATATTTATTTATAATTCTTAATATTATTGTTGGATTGATTCCCTTATTATAAAATGTGTCCTTTAAATATGAGTCCCTTATCTCTATAAACTGTAAAAAAAATTATGTCTGTTTTATTTGTTATTGTTGTTATTGTTATTTTGGTGGTGAAACAAGAAAGGGATTTATTTCAGTAAGGCCAGCATGGGGAAGCCAGTGGACTAACATCTCAAAGACTGTCTCCAAGTGCTGAAAATACTTTCGTGCTCATTTAAGGAATATGTAGGACGAAGGTCAGTGGGTATGTGCAGGTAGGCAGTGAAGGTCAATTTGAGTGTTGTCTTGGGGTCAGTCTTGTGTGATCTTGCTCTGGTTCAGGGCAGTCCTTAAGGGGATAGTTTAAATTCATATCAAGGGCTGCTTAACTCTTTTGATTGAGTTAAGCAATGAGCTGGGAAGAAGAACTTAATCAGTTAGAAATTTTGAAATTGAAATTGAAATTACCGAAGTCCTCTTTCAAATCCCCACTGTAGAAAATTGGTTCAGCCACTCCAGCTTTCTTGTGGCTGTTATTGGCA
>NW_021905045.1:0-1318 GCF_006229205.1 Suricata suricatta | reverse complement strand
TCTCAGCACACTGTGGGTTAATTCCAGATTTACTAATAGAACTATCTCTTCTACCTTCTAGTTCAGGGACATGTACCCTTATGCTATTTCAACCTCATGTAACCATACAACAAAATACAAATAAAATGTCTGACTAAACTCCCCTGGTCAGTTTTAGAATAAAAATTCACCACTATTACAAAGCTGAGCTGTTGCCTTTCAAAGTCATTTTACTTCCTGTCAGCTTTAAAAATTCTCCCAGACATTATACTCTGATAAGTGACTTAAGATTACCCTCAATCCTTTTATAGGTCACTTAAAAAATTAGTATGGTTTGTAACTAAAAGTCAGTTAAAGGTATTAGTGTAAAGCACATTTATCAAGGTATAAATATGTAAATATTACATATAAATTATAAGCTTTGTCTAAAATTTATATATAAATAAAAGACCTGTGTCACCTCCCCCCCACATTTATAACTAATCCAGGTCAGATCTAACTACTCCTAGTAAATATAGGGCAGAAGAACATTAATTGACAATATGAGAACACAGCAAAACTCAGACTTTGGGAACTAGACAAATGATTTCATTTAACAAAAATAACAAACTACCAAAAAAATAGATGGGCGGGGTAGATACCTATAGACCAAAGACAATTAATGGACATACTGACTACAATGTATGAAACTCATTTGCATGCCATTGCAAATAAAATTATGTTCATTAAAAAGTAAAATACTCGGGGAAATATGATTGGCTAGCTGGATTGTTAACTTTTCAGCTGCAATAATATATTATGGGTTTGGTTTTGTTTTTGTTTTTTTTTTTATAAATGTGATATGGGTGTCAAAATATGCTCGGAAGGGAGGGTGACTCTAAGTGATACAAGATTGGCCAAGTTCTAATTACTGAAGCTGGGTGACCAGGACATGGAAATCATTCTACTTGTGTGTATGTGTGAAACCTTCTGTAATAAAAAGTAAAGCAAAAGCAAAAACAGAGGAGTGCCACTAACATTTCAACCTGTACTTATCAGAACATTGGAGAGCGCCTGGGAACTGTGGACAGAGGATATGCAGGGTCCTGGTTTTGTCCCTCTCGAACTGCAACTTTGAACAAGGATGTCAGTTACTCTATTACGGGGATTAAGCCAGATGACACAGGCTTACTCCCACCTCCACTGGTTTATATCACAATTAATTTGAACACCTCAGGCAGCCATTATTTTCTAAGCTCTCATCTCTAAAATTCTCTATGTACTTTTTAGAGAACAAAAATCATTTATAGTATCCAATAATAATTCCACATTATGTGATAAAAATACTTAACATTCTATC
>NW_021905044.1:0-561 GCF_006229205.1 Suricata suricatta | reverse complement strand
ACACGACGCCTTCCCAAACGCCGCCTGTCCCTCCAGGGCGCCGCGGGGAAGGGGCCTCCTGGTCTCAGTGCTGGCCCTCGTCCCGACCGGCCTCAGCCCTGCGGCTGGCACCTCGGGCCCTCTGGTGCCCCCCCAGGGCGCCCCGCGGCCCCCAGACTCTGCCCGCCTCTCGGACGCCCACGCGTCCCCTTCCACAGGGCGACTGGCAGCCCCTCGCCGCCTCTCCCCCACAGGAAGGCTCCCCCGGAGGCGTCTGCACTTCGGGGACAGCGGCTACAGCTCCCGGGGACAGCCCGGGCCGGGCACAGGCGATGACGGGGACGCGGAACCGACGGAGCGGGGGCAGCTGTGCGCACACCCAGGTGCGTGGGTCAGCGTCCGCAGGAGAAACGGCGTCCCGATCCCACGGGGGACGCAGAGGGTGCGCCATCCGCTCAAACCCGCATGAAGTCCGCCAAGGCCCCTGGGCTGGGGACGCGCTGGGGCAGGGAGGCAGCCTTACGGTCACCCCTGGGCACAGCTGTAGCTCCAAAGGACCTGGGGTCAGCAAGTCCCACAGAC
>NW_021905043.1:0-561 GCF_006229205.1 Suricata suricatta | reverse complement strand
GAGAGAGAGAGAGAGAGAGAGAGAGAGAGAAAGAGAAAGAGAGAGAGAGTGTAGGCGCACGCACGCAAGTTGGGGAGGGGCAGAGAGCCAGGGAGAGAAAATCCCAAGTAGGCGCCACCTGTATTCCTTGAGCCTGATGTGGGGCTCGAACTCAAGAACTATGAGATCATGACCTGAGCTGAAATTGAGAGTTGGACACTTAACTGACCGAACTGTCCAGGCACCCCAATATTGGTCTTATTTATGATGAAACTTGAGACATCGATTCTAAAATTTATTTGCAGAAAAAAATGTATAAGAATATCTATACCTTACATTGTATGTTAAGTGTTGAATCACAGAACTCTACACCAGAAGCTAATATTATGCTGTATGTTGACTAACTTGAATTTAAATAAAAACTTGGAAAAAATAAAATAAACCAAATTTTCTACAGTTCAGGGATTATATTGTTAGTTAATAAATCATATAACATCCGGGGCATATTTTTCTGTTAATGTAATTTGTGTATTCATAAAAGAATGCCCATACCCTAATTATATTTTTATCTAAACTATTGTC
>NW_021905042.1:0-561 GCF_006229205.1 Suricata suricatta | reverse complement strand
TTCTCCTTTCTCCCTTACTTTTTCACCTTCTTGCAACCCAGATATATTCTCCTGTATCTCATCCTTACCTCTCCCCTAAACTGGTCATACACTTTTAAACGGTCTACTGTCCTCTGTTGTCTCCGACACCCTTTTATATATTTTTTTCTTTTCTTCTTTCTCTTTTCTTTTTATTTTCTCTTCTTCTCTTCTTTTCGTCCCTTTCCCTCCCACTTTCTTTCTTTTCTTCCCCCCTGTAATGTGTTTTTTTGTCTGATTTGTCTATGTGTAAGTGTGCTTCTGTTCCCTCTGTGTTTGTCTGTCTGTTTTCCTTCTTAGGACTACACCAAGAAACAAGCCAAAGTGTGCAAGAAGGCGAGTCTCAAATATTGCAGAGTAGGGAAATAAAATACTCACAGGAACAACAAGAGAAACTGAGAGACATCATTAAGAGAATATTTCCTGAAAAGGCAGGCCCTCGATAGACAATAAGCCTCCTTTAACAGAGAAATATTAATAGGTGCACAGAGCAAAACGAGCTTTCTAAAGGTGACAAGAGACAGAAAACTAGCAAAAATGACA
>NW_021905041.1:0-561 GCF_006229205.1 Suricata suricatta | reverse complement strand
ATCATTTCCCTGTCCTTTGCCCCTGTCAACAAACATGCTAGTATTTATCATTTGTTACTTTAGATTCCACATACATGTGATTTTGATAAGGGACTTGAGGCAGGCTGAGGGGCAAAGCACAGGCTAGCACATCGCCCTCCTTGGACCCTCCAGTCTACTCCAAACCAGGAAAGGACAAAGAAACAAACAAACATGTAAATGGAGAAGAGTCTACAGCAGCCTACCAGAACAAGGCAATCTCATCATAGCCTAAGTCCAGTAACGCCCTAGTGTCTCAATGGTAATGCTTTGCTGGAGGGAAAAACATCCTTAGCTTGAGAAGACCTAGGTCTCCAGTAAGTCTGTAACATGTGAAAGTCTCACTGGAAACTCCCTCTAGACTTTATCTTCCTGGACTGCATAAAAGATTCATCCCCGCCCCTGCCCAACTACCCCAGTGCACCACTTTCTGCCCATGGTCTTGTCTCCATGCTTTAATAAAATCAGACATCCTTAAGGATTCTTTCTCGGTCGTCAGCTTCGGACCCCAGAAACCCCGCATCACATCAAATTGTTATCAAG
>NW_021905040.1:0-561 GCF_006229205.1 Suricata suricatta | reverse complement strand
TATATTTCCTATGCTGTACTTTTCATCCGATGACTTATTTATTTTATGACAGGAAGTTTGTGCTTCTCAATACCCTTAAAAGAAACTTTACAAGTTCTAAAATGATAATATGGCAATGGAAAAAAATTAAAAAACAAAAATGACTAAAAATAATGCATAGAAATTTACTCCATTTTTCACTAAAATACATAGGCTATGAGACAGATGTCGCCTGTCTCATGCATTCCATAGGAAAAAAAATGAAGTCAGTTTAATGAAAAAGGTCGCATGCTTTAATGATGATGAAAAGACTTGTTTACTTTGTTAGAAATATATACATTTGTTCTCAAGCCATGAAATAGAATCTAACAATCACTCCCAAACCCACTCAAAGCAATTAAAGATTGAGGAGAGCAGCAATGTTATCAGGTGCATTTGAATTATCTATAAAAGAGAGATATATGACTTAATAAGACAAGCGGAAAACAAAAAGCATGCATAGTCACCCAGCTCATAAAAAATCTCCCCTACTTTACTTTTCATTTACATCCATCCAAAACCAGCCCCTCATTGAAAATCTGA
>NW_021905039.1:0-561 GCF_006229205.1 Suricata suricatta | reverse complement strand
AGTATTGGAAGTATTAGCCAGAACAATTAAGCTAAAAAATGAAATGAGTCAAAATTTGAAAAGAGGAAGCAAAATTGTCTTTGTTTCTAGATGATATGATCTTGTATATGGAATACCCTAAAGACTCCACCAAGAATGTTTTAGAACTACAATCAGATTCAGTAATGTTAAAATACAAGATCAACATGCAAGAATTATGAGATTTCATATACTAACAATGAACTATCTGAAAGAGAAATTAAGAAAACAATTCCAGGGATGCCTGAGTAGCTCAGTTAGTTAAGTGTCTGACTCTTGATCTCAGCTCAGGTCTTGATCTCATGGTCGTGAGCTCCAGCTCCACACTGGGCTCCATGCTACATATAGAGCTTACTTGAAAAAGGAAAAAGGAAACAATTTCATATAATGTAACACCCAAAACAATAAATCCTTAAGAATAAATTTAACAGAGAAAAATCTGAACATTAAAACTCTAAGAAATTAAAAATACAAATAAATGGAAAGATAGCCCATGTTCGTGATTGTTAAAATATCTGTCTATCCAAAATGAGGTACAGAATC
>NW_021905038.1:0-561 GCF_006229205.1 Suricata suricatta | reverse complement strand
CTCAAACCCAAGGCCTTAGTGTTATTAGCCCCGCACTCTAAACAGCTGAGCTATCAGGCAGCTGAAAAGGGAATTCTCAGTCTTTGATGAAAGGGTTACATAAGCCAAAACCAGTTCAGTTTTTGGTTTTTTTTTTCCCAACACAAGCCAGGGAATTCTCCCTCTTCCTGGCCCCGCCTGAGTGTAGCAGCCCTGCTTATAGTCAGTTTCTTTTAAAAACACTCTCCATTTCAGCTTACTTCAGTTACTTCTTAAAAAGAATAGTAACAACTAGACAGGAGATCCAACAGCTCAGCTTCCAGCGGGGTCTCCTCCAAGGTCGAGTAGGTGTGAGGGGAACTGTGCAAAACATAAGTGCTTGTACCCTGTACTGGGATCGAACCCGTGACCTTGACGTTATTAGCACCAGGCTCCAACCAACTGAGCTAACCAGCCACCAGCTGGGGTGAGGGACCCTTATTGTGAACTTATAAACAAAAATCGGAGACAGTTTCTTTAAGTTGGGAAGAAAAGGGGAAAGGGGAGAGGGGAGGGGAGGGAGCAGGAGAACAGGGGGAAACG
>NW_021905036.1:0-561 GCF_006229205.1 Suricata suricatta | reverse complement strand
TTTTAAATAAAAGAAATAAATAAATTAAAATATAATAATCATTTATCTAAATCACATATTAATTAGATTTAACTTCCAATGCCCAGGTACACTTCCAGCCATCAAATACAACTTCTGAAGGTGAAGGGCTGTATTACCAAGGGTTTGACAGACACTCCTCTCTCATTTCTTGTAGTCTTCTAGGAGTGGTTCCTAAAAAATATCATCATCATTATCATCATTAAATAAATTTAAAAAATAAAAAGCACAATACCAGCCTCTTTGACATGAAAATTCAACCTAGAAGATAATTTCTAGAGTTCCCATATGTATTTGCATATGTAAATTTTATGCTTACATAATCTAAGAAGAATCACCTAAGGAAAAATAGCGGTATAGAGATACGATATTCTTATGTCAAAACAGTTGCCTATGGGGTGTCTTGGTGGCTCAGTTGGTTGAACTTCTGATTTTGGCTCAGGTCATGATCTCAGGGTTCGTGAGTTCCAGCCCCGCATCGGGCTCTGTGCTGACAGCTCAGAGCCTGGAGCTGCTTCAGATTCTGTGTCTCCCTCTCTTTCT
>NW_021905035.1:0-561 GCF_006229205.1 Suricata suricatta | reverse complement strand
ATCTCAGGGGGAAAGCTCTCAGTTTTTCCCCATTGAGGATGATATTAGCTGTGGGCTTTTCGTAAACTGCTTTTATAATGTTTAGGTAAGTTCTTTTTACTCACACCAGTCAGTGTGGCTAAAATGAACAAATCAAGAGACTATAGATGCTAGCGAGGGTGTGGAGGGACGGGCATCCTCCTACACTGTTGGTGGCAATGTAAACTGGTGCAGCTGCTCTGGAAAACAGTGTGGAGTTTCCTCAAAAAACTATTTATAGAACTCCCTTATGACTCAGAAATAGCCCTTCTAGGGATTTACCCAAGGAATACAGAAGTGCTGATGCATAGGAGCACATGCACCCCTATGTTAATAGCAGCACCGTCAAGAGCCAAAACATGGAAAGAGCCTAAATGTCCATCACCTGATGAATGGGTCAAGAAGGTGTGGTACATATACATACAATGGAGTATTACATGGCAATGAGGAAGAATGAAATATGGCCATTTGTAGGAAAGTGGATGGACCTCAAGGGTGTCATGCTAAGCGAAATAAGTCAGGCAGAGAAGGACAGATACCATA
>NW_021905034.1:0-1318 GCF_006229205.1 Suricata suricatta | reverse complement strand
AGTCAGATCCTTCAGCAATGGATCCACACATATGCCCCAAAATTTGAACTTTTGAACTGAAATAAAGGGTTAGATTTTCTCATTTTAGGGAGGTGCTTTATCAACTGATGAAATTGGTAGGTATTGGTTTTGTATGATTATGATTAAAGCCTCCATATATTGGAAAGCATTAAGCAGAAATTAGATGGTCTCTGTCCCCAGTGTTCCTGGGATTTCTGCACCAAATCCCAATGTGCCTACCCTACCCTGGCACACTTCTCACTCAAGGCAAACACTCAGAAATAAATGAATATAGACTTCCTCAGAAACACAGAGAATACCCCAAGCCCTCAAAGCAATGGAGAGGCAATGAGATTATGGAGGCCCTCACTGTGGACGTGAAGCACCTTTAAGTGGAACTGAAGGAGAATCCTTAGAGATTTGTGAGCGTGTGACGTATTGAAAAGCAGATGTGCCTCTGTGAAATGTATTGACATAAAACTAAGTTTTGCAAACTGATTTCCATTCCAGAATGGCTGCTGAAATCACATTGTATGGTCTTTCTTCATCCTTCACATTTGGACCTCACCTCTGTCATCTGCCTCATTCATTCCCACTTACCTGGGTATGAGGCTACGGTCTCCTTTCTCTTCACATCCCATAGCTCCCTCTTTTGTTCCAAAAAGATGACCAGGTCTGGCTTTGACACAACAAGACCTGTTTGTCAGAACAAAAGAATAGAGTATTGTTGGAAATTCTACCTTTCAACCCAGTATTGGACTCAGTAGAGAAAAGAGGACATTCTAGAATTCTGGAAAATCATGCCCAAATGCTGTTGCCCAATAGTCCCTTTAGAACACACAGGATGGATTTCCAAGTTTCACATTCTGATCTCCACTTCTGAGTCTTACCACTACCATCATGTGTAGATATTCATATTGAAGATGGACATATCTTTTTATGCCACTCAATACTTAGAAATGCCATCCATCTATGAAATGATGATGTGACTCTAAGGAAGGGAAAACTCACCTGATGGAAAACATCATGAAGACTTTCCTCTACATCTGCCAACCCCTTCTTCTTTCTTTACTGTAGGGATTTGAATCCCAGTCATGCAAGAGAAAGCTTGTAAGAGACAGTCTCCACAGGAAGGAACAAAACCCTTGAGGGGGGCTTGGGAAATCTAGAGGGAGTTAACCTCACCCAAGAAAACGAGGTGTCCGTAGGTCTCTAACATCACATCTCTGTACAGTTCCCGCTGACTGTGGTTCAGGCATCCCCACTCCTCCTGAGAGAATTGGACGGCCACATCCCTGAAGGTCAGCAGTCCCTGCAA
>NW_021905033.1:0-561 GCF_006229205.1 Suricata suricatta | reverse complement strand
CATCCGTGTTCCAGGCCAGTCTCCATGTTCCCAGCACCCGTGTTCCAGACCAGCCTCCATGTTCCCAACATCTGTGTTCCAGGCCAGTCTCCATGTTCCCAGCATCTGTGTTCCAGGCCAATCTCCATGTTCCCAACATCCGTGTTCCAGACCAGCCTCCATGTTCCCAACATCCGTGTTCCAGACCAGTCTCCATGTTCCCAGCATCTGTGTTCCAGGCCAGTCTCCATGTTCCCAGCATCCGTGTTCCAGACCAGCCTCCATGTTCCCAGCATCCGTGTTCCAGGCCAATCTCCATGTTCCCAGCATCTGTATTCCAGGCCAGCCTCCATGTTCCCGGCATCCGTGTTCCAGGCCAATCGCAATGTTCCCAGCATCCATGTTCCAGGCCAGCCTCGCAGCACAACCTTCCACCTTACTAAGCAATTTATCTCCTCACTATGTTGTTGTTTTCACGAAAATATTTTTGATTCATGGAACATCTACCTCATCCCTGTTCATAGCTCTTTTTCATTTCTGCCTCTTGTTTCAAAATATATTTTTAATGATTATATCCTTTCT
>NW_021905032.1:0-561 GCF_006229205.1 Suricata suricatta | reverse complement strand
TTTTTTCTTTTCCTTTTCTTATTCTTGAATATAGAAAGAAAAATTTATTTTTATTTTAAAGATTTTTCTACTATATTTTTTATTTTTTGTAAATTTTTAAAATTCTATTTCACTTTCACCATTTTATTTTATTCTATTGTATTGCATTCATCTTTTTCAAATTTTCAAATGTTTTCCTCTTTTTTCCCTTTTTTTCCCTTTTTTTTCTTTTCTTATATTTCCCTTTTATCTCTAATAATCTATCAGGCTTCTTTCAAAAGCTGGACCAAAATACACTTAGGATCTAGCTTCCTTTATTTTATTTTTTTGTGTTGTTTTTAATTTTTTTAACTTTTATTGTTTTTACTTTATTAATTCCTTTTCTTCCTTCAAAATGACAAGACAAAAGAACTCACCCCAAAAGAAAGAACAGGAATAAATGACAGCCAAGGATTTAATCAACACAAATACAAGCAAGATGTCTGAACCAGAATTTAGAATAGGGTTGAAAATAAATTAGAATCCCTTTCTGCAGACATAAAAGAAGTAAAAGCTAGTCAGGATGAAATAAAAAATGATACA
>NW_021905031.1:0-561 GCF_006229205.1 Suricata suricatta | reverse complement strand
AATGATTGTGCAGGGTTTGCTCATACTCGGATTTTACCAAGAAGTGTACAGGTGAGTTTCAGTTGAAGTTTCAGAACCTGAATGTACTTCAGTAAAGAATCTTTGTTACCAAACAGGTGAAACAAAGAATCCACGTCACCAAGCAGTGCCTGGAAAGGACTGGAAGTGCCTGGAACAGTAACAGTACAGCACTGAGGCATGGTACTAAGGTACGGTACTAAGGTATGGTACTGAGGCCCGGTACTGAAGTACCAAGGTGGGAGTTAAAACTCCGTTTGACGAGGAAGTGCACTGAGAGTCTACAGGAAAGTGCCGTGCATGACTAAGGGTGTGAAACAAAAAGTCCACGTCACCAAGCAGCTCCTGGAAAGGACTGGAAGTGCCCTGGAACAGCAGCAGTACGGCACTGAGGCACGGTACTAAGGTACAGTACTGAGGCATGGTAGTAGGGTACGGTATCGAGGTACGATGCCGCCTAAGGAACCACCAAGGGGCGCGCGGCCAAGTGGCGTCAGATGCTGCTCGCTAGCGAAGTCGGAGTCCAGCACTGCGCCTGAGGTG
>NW_021905030.1:0-561 GCF_006229205.1 Suricata suricatta | reverse complement strand
CTGGCACCAAGAGCTTTTGAATTTAGCCATTCTCAACTTGAGGAAAATATCTCAGCTTCTAATAGCGGCCGTTATAACTAGTCTCTTACCTTAAATTGTTAGAAACAGTAATTTAGAACACGCAGGAGGCAGCTCTGCTCCAAAGCGATCAAAAAGCAGAGAAACAAGCACAGTTGGGGCGGAAGGACCAACTGACCCAGAAACTACCGGGAGCAGAACGGGGCCAGTCCACTCGAGGCTCCGCCTCCACACTGGCCCGCCCCTACCACGCCCTTTCTGCTCAGTCCCAACCACTCTCCACGTCCCACCCTTAGCTGGACGCGGCCCCGCCTATGCCGCGCCCCCCAATAACATCACGGCCAGCGCATGCGCAGTCTCCTACTGACGCGGACGTGAATGACGCTGAAGGCCACGCTCTGGTGAGTGAGTTTCGGATATCCAGAATCAACCCCATGTTTCGAGGCAGCACAGCCCCCCGTCCTCCACACCGGGGTTCTATGGCGGTTACAACTACCGTCCTCGCCCTCCCGCTCACGGTGAGACCCGGCGTCGCCAAGAGAC
>NW_021905029.1:0-561 GCF_006229205.1 Suricata suricatta | reverse complement strand
AGCACTTCTGTATCCCTTGGGTAAATCCCTAGCAGTGCTATTGCTGGGTGATAGGGGAGTTCTCTCGACAGTTTTTTGAGGAATCTCCACACTGTTTTCCAGAGTGGCTGCACCAGTTTACATTGCCACCAACAGTGTAGGAGGGTGCTCGTCTCTCCACACCCTCGCCAGCATCTATAGTCTTTTGATTTGTTCATTTTAGCAACTCTGACCAGTGTGGGGTGGTATCTCAGTGTGGTTTTGATTTGAATTTCCTATAGTTTTCAGTGTACAGATCTTGTACCTCTTTGGTGAGGTTTATTCCTACATAGGCATTTTATGGGTTTTGGTGCAATTGTAAATAATCCAACGATGAAATAGACAGAAACATGAATGGACACTTTTCCAAAGAGGACATCCAGATGGCTAACAGACCCATGAAAAGGTGCTCAGCATCACTCAGCATCAGGGAAATACAAATCAAAACCACACTGAGGTACCGCCTCACACCGCAGAATGGCTGACATTAACAACACAGAAAACAGCAGGTGCTGGCGAGGATGCAGAGAGACGGGCCCCCTC
>NW_021905028.1:0-561 GCF_006229205.1 Suricata suricatta | reverse complement strand
GGGCTGCTCCGTCTCCTTCCTGTCGCAGGTGCTCGGGAAAGCCTGTGTCCACGGGAGGCAGAGTGAGTGCCTCCTGTCCCTGGGGGTCCGCGGCGCCCTGTGCACGTCTCCCCTTCTGTGCCTCAGCCCTCCCGGGAGGGGGTGGGCCTCTGGCAGGCTGGTGCCCCCGGCCCCGGGACTCAGGCCCCTGTATGCTACCTGCAGGGGAGATGCTGGGCGTGCTGGGGCCGCGGCTGACGGCGCTCACCCAGGGCAGCTGCCTCTGGCAGCGGGTCTGCTGGCGCCTGGTGGAGAGTGTGCCCGACCGGGCCGTAGAGGCGCTGCTGACAGGACTGGTGGAGGCTGCCTCGGGGTAAGGAGCGGGGATCGGGGGGTGGTTCTGGCCCCTCCAGTTCGTCAGAGCTCACCCAGCCCCTCCCGGATGCTGCGCTGGCCCCTGGCCGTGGCTGTGGGGACCCCTTTCGCTCCCCTCCCCAGGGCTGTGTACACGTGTGCACGTGTGTGTGTGTGTGTGTGTGTGTGAGTGCCCGCCTCAGTCTCCCCTGGCACCCGTGAGGGTGT
>NW_021905027.1:0-561 GCF_006229205.1 Suricata suricatta | reverse complement strand
ACTGGGGGGTGCCCAGGCCTGTGCCAAATGCCCTGCGTCGTTACCCTGAGTTCTTGCCTCAGCCCCGACCCCGTTGGGAGTGCATTTCACTGCCCGTTTAACAGATGTGGGACCCGAGGCCCAGAGGAGCCACCCATGTGTCTTGGCCTTGGGACCCGCAGTAAGTGGACGCGGGCACAACAGAACAGATGCCAGGACCGTCCCCTGAGCAGGGCAGGCCCCCCCACTGGCAGACCCCTGTGGGAATAACAGTGGGCAGCGGCCTGAGCCTCCAGACAGGTCCCCGCCTTCCTGTGGGGACTGAGCCCATTTCCCCGAACTACGCTCTAGAGCAGGCTTCTCAAAGCAGGGTTCCCGCAGGCAGCGTCCGCATCACCTGGGAAAACACGAGAAATGCGGGTTATCGGGCCCCACCCTAGACCTCCTGAATCGGACACCGGCCTGGGCTCCCCTGAGGCCTGGAGATGCCGGCGCAGGGTCAAGTTCACAGCCCTCGGCTGTGTCTGGAAGGGAAGCTCTGCGGGCTTCCTCCCTTCCGGGCCGCGCTCAGCAGTGTGGGGC
>NW_021905026.1:0-561 GCF_006229205.1 Suricata suricatta | reverse complement strand
GCTGGGGCCGTCACACCGGCTAGCTCTGTGTAGCCGCATGTAACTGTGAGCCTTTCCCAGAGGTCCTGGGGTCCCCAGCACGTCAAGAATTCAGAGAGGCCTGGCATCGTTACAGCCAGCTGACTTCCCCACTGCGTCTGCGTGTTCTGAAGTGTGCTTCTTCCCACCTGCCCCGCTCATTCACTCATTCACACACTCAACTCACCAGATGGCTGCGGCCACCTGTCAGGCGCTGTTCAGGGCACGGAGCGATGGCCCAGAGTTCTGCTTTTGGGGAACTTACAGCATGAGAGCAGGCAGGTGATGACAAATGCCCTGACTAACATTAGACAGGGCGAGGGGATGATAAAAGCAAGGAGTAAGCGACATCCTCTTTCACACGGAATGGTCCAGGCTGGCCTCTGAGAAGAGGAGACAGGGAAGGAGAGGCCTGATGAAAGAGAAGGCTGTGAGCCATGTAGAAATCGGCATGGAAAGAGAGCCACCCAGGTGAGCAGCCAGCCAGACGGGGGGCACACAGTGCCGCAAAAGACAGGATCCTGCCACCTGGGAAGGAGCTCC
>NW_021905025.1:0-561 GCF_006229205.1 Suricata suricatta | reverse complement strand
TACCCTATGGTGTTTTGCCAGGTCCATTCCTGACTGTGCACAGGGGACAGTAGCAGGCTGCTCTAAAATGTGCCCCTTTGCCATGTTGATTCTTTTGAAGAAAAGCTACTTAAGAAACAGCCGATGTAGTAGGAACACTCTGCCCCCCAGTAGTCCCCCAAAAGCAGGAAATCAATCTTCCATGTAATAGACACCTATCCTGCACACAGAGTTAAAGAGATAGTCTTCCCACCACAAACAGGGAATTTAGAGCTGAGCAGTCTTCAAGAACAAACCTTGTTACTGTTCACTAGTTTGCTACCAACCACTAACCAAATTCCGTCTAGAATTTCATACGAATTGAAGTCCCAACAGAAGTTCCTTTCTGCTGTGAAATACTCACAGATGTAATGTTTCTTTCTCTGCAACGCAGAAGAATTATCTTCATTGGTCCTTTATATAGATCTCAATTTCATATTTGGTTTTGGGGTGCATGTATTTCTCTGGGATTTTTTTCTCCTGTATTCTGTCTCTGTCAATTTGATTCTTATGCCAGCTAAAATAATCTTGAAAAGTAAAGGA
>NW_021905023.1:0-1318 GCF_006229205.1 Suricata suricatta | reverse complement strand
CCCGGGCCCCAGGCGCCGCGGCCCGGCACGCCGTGGAAGAGCCGCGCGTACAGCCCCGGCATCCAGGGGTGAGTGCGGGGCCGGCGGGGACCGGGTTGGGGAGCGCCCGCTTGGTCCGGAGGGCGTCCGTGGGAGGCCAGGGTTCCACTCTGGGCCCCGAGGCGTTTCGTCTTCCCGACCATTAAATTCCTCGGGCGAAGGGGTGCTCGGCGCGGACCCTGAGGCTGCCGGCGCGAGCGAGGGGCCGCGGGACCCGCCTTGTGCAGAGGGGTTCCTTTTCAGCCGCTTGAGTGTCCCAGGACGGGGGTGTCGGCTACCTCTTTCTTCCCGTCCCCGAGACGTGTTAGGTGCCCCTGGCCAGAGCGGGGTGCAGAGAGCCGTGGAGTTTTACGTTAAGTTGCCAGCGGTGTCAGCATCGCCAGGAACTTGAGTTGAGTTGAAGGCAAATACTGGTTAAATACTAACTTTCTTGTCTGAGAGAATCCTTTTGGAAGCCGGCTTGTTTCTTCGGTAGTGCTACAACGTAACCAACAGGGAATTTAGAAGTGACTTCTTTTGGGTAAGGACTTGTACGTGATGCTTTAATTTTATGCAGAAAATAACGTAAAACTCCTTTTATAGTTTTGTAGTTCTTTCGTAGTTTTTCAAAGCCAGTTGATAGCTTTTGAGGGAAACAAAAATATTTGTAGCACGTACTCTTTGGAAGATGCCGCTTTTCCTTGCAATATTTCCCCATTGTATCTAAGTTTAGTGCAATTACAGGTTGCAAGGGCTGGTTAAAAAAACACAAAGAGCGTCGGGGGTGCGAGTGTGGGGCGATGCTGGCCCGGGTGAGGCTGCTCAGGGGAGAGCGCCGCCTACCCAGCCCCTTGCCGTCCTCTGCTTTCCTGGGCACCTAGAAGTGAAGTATTCGAACTTGGGTTTTATGTCAGTATTTCGAGACTTAATTCCTCAGCTTTCCTTGCACGTCGCATCCTGACATAAGATGCTTTCAATCAAGGATATTCCAGAGTGTTAGGGTTTTCACAAATATTGAAGTTCTAGACGTCTTGCAGTTGCTAGATACTGAGGTTACTTTTTAAGGTCATTTTAAAAAAGTAAATCTGTTCGTTCAAGTTGAAAGACACTGTAGGTGATGTTCTTCTAGAGCGCAGCCTGTTTCACCCGGTTGGCGGTAGAAGTGTTACTTTCTTAAAAGTCCGGAAACTCGAGCATGCCCTTGAGCCCCGAGTTGGAGAGACGGAGCCGTCGTGGAACCAACGGTCCACGGACAGGTGTTGCCGAGCACCGGTTCTTGTTAGCGTTTTACCTGAGTTCT
>NW_021905022.1:0-562 GCF_006229205.1 Suricata suricatta | reverse complement strand
CCAGCTTTGGCAACTGGAATCTATTCTTTCCAAACAAAAGCTCACCCACCCTTTCCAGGCCTTGCCCTGCCTTTGCTCCTGCTGCCCTTTGCCTTCTAGAGCATAGGCTGGTTCATTCATCCAACAAATTAATGACTCTAGTCTTGCTTACACACACACACACACACACACACACACACACACACACACACACAGACAAGCACAAATAAAACACAGGTTCATCCCCCTAAGAACTCTAAATTTCAGTTACACTTATAAATTTAAAAAAGCTATTCACTTTTCCCTTAACCACACCTATGTAAGGGTTTCACAAATGCTTACAGAGGGTCAGGGGGTTGTTGATTAGTAGGAGGTCACAGTATAACAGGTGAATTATATCAATGATCACAGACTTGTCTATAAAAGGGGTGGGTGCTTATCACACTCATCTTCATTTAATAAAGAGCAGCATATATAGTTCACTCTGTAAAGTGGCATTAATTCTCATCTTTTTGTGGTCTAAAACAACTTTTCAGATATTAAAAAGAAAAAAACTACAGTAAATGGAAGCCAGCGACAAATG
>NW_021905021.1:0-562 GCF_006229205.1 Suricata suricatta | reverse complement strand
ATTGCACAGCTTCATGCTGAGATTTGCTTTCATTCCTTCTCAGGAGGGCCTCTCGGCCTTCCCTTAATTACAAATCCTGCACGTGACCCATTTCAAAAGTCTGGCAAACTGTAGTCATTTTTAAATCCAGTGGCAGACATTACCTTAGAAACCTTCGTGAATGATGGGGAAAGAAACTATTAAAAGGAGAAAATAAGGAAGAAAATTAAAGTGGAAAAAAGCTCTTATATCAGCTTTTCCCAGAAAAATGTTTCAGCTATTACATAAAAGAAGAGGTGGTCTGCTTATTGGCACAGAAGAGAGTGGGAGGGAGGCGAAGGAAATGGGTGAAAAGAAACATTAGAAGTTCTAGAACAGTTGGCTACACATACCTTTAAATTATTGGGGGGTGGAGAAAAATCATTCACTTTTACAAGAGGTAATGTCACTGAAATGTCTTCATTAATATATATGTTTTCATTTTTTTCCATTTTAAAAACAGTATCATGAATTGATGAAAATATTTGAAAACCAAGGAAAGAAGTAATTCCATATATTCTCATCTCCCAAACATAGATGCTTT
>NW_021905020.1:0-562 GCF_006229205.1 Suricata suricatta | reverse complement strand
CGAAGATGTTATTTGCTGTTTTCCGAAACGCACCTTTGACCAGGCGTCCTGTACTGCCGCTGCCCGAGCGGCTGGGCGAGCCTTCCGAACACAGACTCGCGGTCACGGGCACGGGCTGCTCGAGCCTCCGGTCTCCCTCGTTTCCACTGAAAACTTTTTTGGGAGTCAAGTCCTACGCTGAGGACAATGAGAAGGCCCGCGTGAGTTCTCTATTTTTTAGAAAGAAGACAGACGTTGGGTAGGAAGGTGGCACGAACAGTGATGAAGGGACATCGGGCTGACAGGTCCTGCGGGGTGAGGCTTTCCTCCCCTGTGGCGCACGGACAGTGGAACAGATCGTGACCATGGGGGAAAAAATTAAATTCTCAAGCCCTGTTATTATATTTGGAGAGTCAGGCTGACTTCTCAAAGGAAGGACACTGCCAATTACCATCAGGAGGGCCATCTTTTTCCGGGGAGCACAGCTGTCCTGCGAGCCGCCCGGATGGCAGCCCCCTGCCCGGCAGCTGGACCACCAGCCCTCCTGGATCGCCGGGGCGACCGCAGGGCATTTGCTTGGGGG
>NW_021905019.1:0-562 GCF_006229205.1 Suricata suricatta | reverse complement strand
CGGCCTCGAGAGGTGAACCCTGAGCGCTGAAAATAGGCTGTTTCAGGCTTCGAATGCACAAACCCCGTTCTGTGACACAACCACACACACACACACGGGAAGGGACCGTGCTCTGCCGCCCACGGAGGGGCTCGTGAACACAAAGACGAGCAAGTGAGCGGGCTCTTCCCCTTGTCTGCAGAGCTCACTGGCCTGCGGAGTAGCCCGCGCGCTCTGCTGCTGCAGTGGGACCGCGGCTGGACTGACGTCCCCTCCAAGCCACAGACCCTGCCCTGGGCCCCTCCCGTCCCCCAACCCCTTCCTAGATCAGGGCCGGAGGAACTGGAGGACAGTGAGCGCGTGAGGCAGCGGTCTCCACAGGATCCAGCTGCTGTACGCGGGGCCGGACGCCGGGACCCGAGAGTACCGGGCCTCGGAATGTCTCTTGGCGACGCCGGGTCTCACCGTGAGCGGGAGGGCGAGGACGGTAGTTGTAACCGCCATAGAACCCCGGTGTGGAGGACGGGGGGCTGTGCTGCCTCGAAACATGGGGTTGATTCTGGATATCCGAAACTCACTCACC
>NW_021905018.1:0-562 GCF_006229205.1 Suricata suricatta | reverse complement strand
CCTAAGCTCATGGGGCTCGTGTAAGGAAACTTTCATTAATTCTAAGATCTGGACCCTTCTCTCCAAATGCCTGGGGCTTCCTGATGCCACTATTTCATTGGTTTTGTTATTAAATAAGAAAATACTGATTTTGACCAGCTATAAACTTAGTTATCAGCTTTGGTTTTAGTAAAGCTTTTCCAAAGTAGTGCTTTATTCTTATTAATTTTAGATATACCATCATCTTTTATAACTAGAGTGTGTGAGCCTGGAAATAGAATTTTATAGCATGATGCCTCTTGATGATTATCTCTTATTCCTGAGTGAATAGAATGCTGATTCTTACACAGCCAATGAACAGTAGTGGTGATCTTGGAGGGAGAAAAATTTAACATGATCTTAGTAGCCAGCCATGCTGGGCTGTCAGCTGAGAAGGCTGTGGACCAGGTTGTTGGGTTTTTTTTTTTAATTAACTTTTTTTTTTAGTTTTTTAAAACAGTTTTGTTGAGATATGATTGGCATGGAAAAAGCTGTACATATTTAGTCTGTACAACTCAGTGCATTTGCGGATATGTGTATACCC
>NW_021905017.1:0-562 GCF_006229205.1 Suricata suricatta | reverse complement strand
TGCAGCTTCTAGCTCTGGAAATTTCTACCCATTTTAGTATTAATCTAAAAGATGTCAAATACTGCTTTCATCCGCAAAGTCTCTTTTACAACTTCCCTTGAAGAAGAAACACGTTCTATGACAAAATTTCAGATATGAACATTGCTAAAGATCTGACAAGAGTTCATTATGATGCATTTTAACAAAGAAATTTAGTGACACTTAACATTTTGATTACTAAAAGTGTTAAGTAATGATCTTATACCAAAACATTAAAACTTTAGGGACTACACATATATATGAGTAGTTGCAGCATTTACCCATGCAGTATAACCTAAGGTTTGCCACTGTACAACAATGCTTTCTCTAGGACACAATTTCCTGAATAGTAAGAGCTAAAGACACATTTTTTTGATAAATTATTGGCAGAAGAAGCAGTGTGTACTTTCTTAACCAGTGTGACAGTAAAAACAGTAACAGCAGTAATAATAGAAATCAATGCAGTTATTCCTAATATTAAGGCAGCAATAAATCTCTTAGGGCAAGACAATTTTGGGCAAGACAATTTTTCATTTAAGAGTCG
>NW_021905016.1:0-562 GCF_006229205.1 Suricata suricatta | reverse complement strand
CAACAGCCTTTAGAGAAAAAGTGTGTAATTTCCTTTCGGTAAGTACTGTTCACACATTGGTGAAAAGATAACAGAGAAACTACAGAAGAGCAGAGAATGGTGTACAGATATTTCTTGACTTGCAGTGGGGCTATGTCCCAACAAACCCATCCTAAAGTGAAAATACCCTAAACTGACAGTGCATTTAATATACCTAACCCAACAAACGTTGTAGCTTAGCCTGGCTCACCTTAGAAGTGCTCGGAGTACTCTGTGCTTAGGCTACAATTGTGCAAAATCATCTGACACAAAGCCTATTTTAGTGTTAGTGATCTCATGGAATTTATTAAATACTTAACTCGAGGTCAAAAACAGAACAGTCGTGTGGGTGCAGAGTGGTTGTAAGCATACCGGTTATTGACCCTGGTGACCACGTGGCTGCTGCCCCTGTCATGAGAGAGGATGGTCCCGTGTGCCGCTAGCCTGGGAGAAGTTCAAAATTCCCAACACGGTTTCTACTGAATGCTATCACTTCTGCACAATGTAAAATAAAATCACAAGCCAACACATTGTAAGTTGGAGG
>NW_021905015.1:0-562 GCF_006229205.1 Suricata suricatta | reverse complement strand
TGAATTAGTAATGGTGCAAATCTACATAGCTAGGTGATATTCTCCAGTGTCACAGAATAGCACAAACATAAGCAAAATACTACATGATTAGTCAAATCCAAATTTGTAGGTTTTTCCAGCAAGCATGGGATAAAGACAAGGGATTATCTGCTTCAAGATTATCAAGAAACTGTTAGCCAAGTAATCTAAATGGATTATAGAAAAAAGTGAACCAGGTAGACTGGGGAAGAGCAAGAAAATAGATATTTAGCTATTAATAATAATCACAGCATTACTGACTGCTGTAATAAACACCAGTATTTCAATAGCTTAATGCAATAAGTCACTTGAGTGTTGATGATCAGGATAAATGAAGGCTTTTGCTCCAACAGTCATTCAGAGGCATAGGCTAACAGATGACCTAATATTTTTAACATTGCTTATTCTGAAGGTCCTTGGGAAGAATTACTGTTCCCACCTAAATGCAAGAGCCGCTAAGTAATATATTAACTTGGTTTTATATCCACTTCCTAACAAATAAGCAAACAAACAAAAACTCTGCATTAAGGAAAGGGCATATAAA
>NW_021905014.1:0-562 GCF_006229205.1 Suricata suricatta | reverse complement strand
AACCTCATGGAATGATGATCCTATTATATCAGTTTTTAATCGTATCTCATTTTTAGAAATTAGCAATCACAGCATGGAGAGATTTTGCACTGAGTGTACAGTTCTTAGGCCACTGTTACTGGCCAAAAGTCACGTAGTCTGATGTGGGGGGTGCACTCCATTATCTACTCCAGGCACCGTACTGTTGCTGGTTAGGGAGCTTCAGTCATGACAAAAGGACGCACCAGGCTTGATGGAGCTTCCAGCCCAGTGGAGGGGGACAGACTCAAATAAACATATAAAATATGTAATATGCCAAGTGGTGGGTGAGAAATGCAATACAGAAAATAAATAGTGAGGGCAGAAGTTGAAAGGAGAGAGCAGGCTGGAGGCCTCGTCTTTCAGATGACTTGTCAGAGTACGTCATTCTGATAAAATGGTGTATTTTGTGGGAAAGGCTTGAAAATCACAAATATATATATATATATATATTGTAGTATTAAATACTTTGACTCAAGAGTCAAAGAGATATAGATTTGCATCCCAGTTCTGAAAGGTCTTGACCATGTGACCTGAGTAAAAA
>NW_021905013.1:0-562 GCF_006229205.1 Suricata suricatta | reverse complement strand
GTGCCCCACGGAGGTACCCAATTACCCTCTGTTTCCAGGGACCCCTCCTCCTCCGGTCCTGACTCTTGAATCCCAACACGTCCTGTGATCTTTCTGCACGGTGCCCGTATTCCCTTTGTCCCAGCCATCTTTGGCGTGACCTCCGTTCCCTTTACGTGACAGGCACACCTGTCATTAAAGCCCAAGTGTGGCTAATGAGTGGCACCAAGCCCTCCGTTTTCGGATCTGAGGACTCAGTGCATCTGATGGTTACTAAAGTCTCATGAGGGTATTTCAATATGACCGGAAGTGCCGTGCCGCCTCCTCCAGAGCTCGAGGAGAGCAGAGGCAGACGTTCACGCACACGGAAGGATCACTTCCTCGCCCCCCGCGCTGCCTCGCCCCTGCGCTAACCCTCCCCACCTGCAGGAGCGCCAACCAGATCCGTCCCAACGCGGACTGTCCCTGGGAGAGTCAGGTTTGTTCTTGCCAAAAGCTGAACGTGACAGAAGACATAGTGACATTGGCGTACAGTTTAGTAAAAACTAACAGTAGTTACCTCAGAAGAGGTGGTCCCTTGTCG
>NW_021905012.1:0-1318 GCF_006229205.1 Suricata suricatta | reverse complement strand
TGATCCTTGTCAAAATAAAGATAGCAAGCCTTCAAGAAGCATTCCTGTTCTGGGCACCTGGGTGGCTCAGTCTATTCTGCATCTGACTTTGGCTCATGTCATGATCTCATGGCTGGTTGGTTTGAGTCCATGACCAGCTCTGTGCTGACAGCTCAGAGCCTGCTTCAGATCCTCTGTCTCCCTCTCTGTCTGTCCCTCCCCTACTTGCACTCTATCTCTCTCAAAAATAAACGAAATAAAAAATGAAGCATTCTTGATCTGATATGATGACCTAGGAGTACTAATTTCAATAATTTTTAGGACTGAAGGAATTATTAAGAAATATCGTTGTACAATCATGTGCCTTTTTGGGAAGGAGGTATCCTCTACTGTTATCTGGGAAGTCGTCTTCATCGCGACCACTTCAAATAGTATTCTCCACTTTTATCCATTCATATTGCAAAGATATGTCGGTATTTTAGTAATATCCAACTACTTTTTGTTATGTAATGAATTTTTAAGGTTTTATTTTAATTCCGGTTAAAATATGTGTGTGCTCATCACAACAGCTGCACTCCTCAATTCCCACACACCTTCCCTCTGATGGGGACCATCAGATTATTTTCTATAATAAAAGGTTTATTTCTAGATTTGTCTCTACTGTCAAGTAATGATTACATTCCTGGTGGAGGAGTGAACTATGGGCTCCCTAAAAGGTCTTCTCATTGCCCTTCTGATTTTTGATTGTAATAATTCTAAAGTGTTCTCCCTTTTGTTTTGTTCTCTCCTATTGTCATGATATGTGCAAGCAGTTCCTTACTCCTTCATGCAGCCAACAGATGATGCCTAACACACAAAACAAATTCACCCAATGTCCCTTCTGCCTTCTACAACCATGGCTTTCCATAATAGCTACCTGTAGGGACAAAGAGTCACCAATTTTGGTCCATAGATTGGGACACTCTGACAACCCCTGGCACGTTGAAGAAGTTATAGAAGATGAGCCCTTCACCCTTCAACAACCTTAATGATTTCAGGATCAAAGATTAGTCAGGGGTGAAATGGGATGGAAACAGAAAAGTGTTCACCTTTAGACCAGAAGGTGGACCTATAGCCTGCAAAGATTTGATAAGATCAAGTATGTGTTGGTTGCTACATTCAGGGTCTCATGACTGCCCATACATCTTATCAAACAGAGCAGTAACCAAGGGAGAAATGTTGGAATAGTATTTTAGGAGTAAAAAATTTGAGGTAGGAACATTTATGATCTAAATACTCCCTGCAAGACCCTCCCCCTGAGCAGCTTTATACAGCCAAAGTGCAGCTCTTTCTGCCCACC
>NW_021905011.1:0-562 GCF_006229205.1 Suricata suricatta | reverse complement strand
TGGCCTGGAAAATAAGTCACTCCTATTTCCCAGTGGCTTATATTTCTCTAAGTGGCTTGATTATCTGTTTTCTTTGGCAGTAATAGTAGATTAACATGAACAAATTCTTGATCTCCGTTAGAATACCCTGTTGTGAAGCTCCAGTCAGATCATCTCTCTTAGCACCTTTGTCTAGATGAGGTTTATTGATGAGGCTCCAAAGTTCATAGTTACAATCACATTCTTTCCCTGCTTCCTTCAGATGACTCTGACAGAGGCTTTTTGAGCTTGGAGCTCACCCAAATTCCCCAGTCATGTATTTACTGGAAATCTCTTGGCATATTTCTGCTGATCCCATCCAGGCCAACTGGTCTACTTTCACTCTTAAAGGGGAACACGTCCTTAGGATACCTCCCTTAAGATTTTGAGACCATTTAGAGACCATTCTGAGGTTTGTAAAGGCTTTCCCCTAGAGCAAGAACAGCAAGGAAACTGGCCTAGTCATGAAATAAGAGGATTGTTTTGCTTTCTATGGCATTTCTGGCATTAGCACAGTGTCTGAAGCACCCTAGGCATTCAGTAC
>NW_021905010.1:0-562 GCF_006229205.1 Suricata suricatta | reverse complement strand
TGCTAGGCCTGGGATGTGTGGGTGGCTCAGTCAGTGGCTCTTCCGCCTCTTGGTTTCAGTTCAGGTCACGATCTCATGGTTCATGGGATTGAGCCCCGCATCCAGCTCCAGGCTGACAGTGCAGAGTCTGCGTGGGATTCTCTCTCTCTCCCTCTTCCCTTCCCCTGCTCGCATGTGCACTTCCCCATTCCTCCCCTGCTCTCTATCTCTCAAAATAAATAAAACTTTAAAAAATACAAAAAACATTAAAATGCTAGGGCCATGGAGGCATTGAGTACCTCTACCGAGTGTGCGGAGCAAAGGGGCAGGGGAGGGGCCGGTGCTAAGTGCTGTGATCGCAAGTTGTGCCATCCCGTTCTGTGTGCGGCGGCATGTGGAGCCACAGTGACGTGGCGAGCCATGTCCCACCTCGGTGGCCCCCAGACGCTGCAAGAAACAGTGGGAATAGTTGTCTTTGAAGTCTACCACTCCCGGTTCTATTTCTGAAACACCCACCCTGCAAAAGTGGGGTGTTTTCAGCGTGTGGAGTCCTACTTTCTTCATCTGTACGATGAAGATGACA
>NW_021905009.1:0-562 GCF_006229205.1 Suricata suricatta | reverse complement strand
GGAGCTGAAATTTAGAGTCAGCTATGTAACTGCCTGGGACACTTAGGCACCCCTAGAAATGTTTAAAAATAATTGGATTGTAGGGGCGCCTGGGTGGCTCAGTGGGTTGGGCAGCTATGCTGACAGCTCAGGGCCTGGGGCCTGCTTCGGATTCTGTCTCCCTTTCTCTCTGCTCCTCCCCCACTAGTGTGCTCACTCCTTCTTGGTCTCAAAAATAAGTAAACATTAAAAATTTTTTAAAAATAATTGTATTGTGGTGGTGATTGGCAAAATAGTTTAAACTTACTAAAAATCTTTGAGGTGTTTATTTACCATGGGTGGATTTTATGCTATTGAAATTATATCCCAATAAAAATACTTACAAAAAGAACCAATAAAACCATGATGTAAGCTGTCCTCTCATACGTGGATAATTCATTTATGGAGTTGGAGTATAATCTTTGCCATTTTACAAAGGATTACATAGTTTGAAGAAAACTGAGCAGAAGAACATGAAGGAGAAAACACCTTTCTCAAAAATGGGAAATTAATTGTCTTAATGACCATTAACCTCTTGAGTAGA
>NW_021905008.1:0-562 GCF_006229205.1 Suricata suricatta | reverse complement strand
GTTCTGTCTTTACTCTTTGCGTCTCCCTCTCCTGCCCCCTTTTTCTCTCCCTCCCTCAGCAGAAGGACCCGCAACGAAACAGGTACCGCCGATAGCCAGGGACAAGCAGCCCCGGCCTTCGGGTTACGACAATCATAAATCTAAAATACAATTGATTCTAAATTAAACTACAGATATTGTGAATGAGTCTCTACCGATAGCTGGGAATGAAGAAAGCATGAAATGCTAGATTGATAAATAAAATGCACTAGGATTAAACATTCACTCACCATTCAGGTCCTGTGACATTTCCACATTCACTACTAGCTTGCTCCATCATATAGAATACTGTTAATACAAAATCTATTAGAGGGGCACCTGGGTGGCTCAGTTGTTTAAATGTCCAACTCTTGGTTTCAGTTCAGGTCATGATCTCATGGTTTGTATATTCAAACCCTGCGTCCGACTCCGTACTGACAGTGCAAAGCCTGCTTGGGATTCTCTCTTACTTCCTCTCTCTCCTCCCCTCCTCAGCTCATGTCACTATAAATAAATAAATTAAATAAATAAATAAATAAATAAA
>NW_021905007.1:0-562 GCF_006229205.1 Suricata suricatta | reverse complement strand
GGCACAAACATGGCTCAATCAGTTAAGTATCTGACCCTTGGCTTCAGTTTAGGTCATGATCTCACAGATTTGTGAGTTCGGGCCCCACATCAAGCCCTGTACTCAGCACAGAGCCTGCTTAGGATTCTCTGTCTCCTTCTATTTCTGTTCCTCCTCTGCTTGCTTGCTCTCTCTCAAAAATAAATATATAAGCTTTATATTTAAAGGGCGGGGGCACTGGGTGGCTCAGTTGGTTAAGCATCTGACTTCAGCTCAGGTCATGATCTCTTACAGCTCAGATCCTGGAGCTGACTTCAGATTCTGTCTCCCTCACTCTCTGCCCCTCTCCTGTTCATGCTCTGCATCTCCCTCTCTCTCAAAAATAACTAAACATTTAAAAATGTTTTTTTACGTAAAATAAATAAAAATAAATAACATGCAAGCAATAGAAAATTTTGGAAATGCTATAAAATACAAGGAGAGGTGATGGGGCAAATTACTCATAACCATGAAAGTACTACTATTGGTGCATTTCTCTACAGTCTTTTTTCCCCAACACTTTATTTGTTGTTGTTTCCTATTA
>NW_021905006.1:0-562 GCF_006229205.1 Suricata suricatta | reverse complement strand
AAAGAAAAACTCTAAGAGGCATTCTTAAAGGAGGCAGAGGAATATACTAAGTCATTCTTCTACTTGTCAGGGGTATAATTATGTGTCTATTACAAGAATTCAAACAAAGATATTATTCTTCTTGCACATTCTACAAATATATCTAAATGAATGACAACAGAAGGCTGTTAGTCTAGCTTGATGGTGAAGTCATAGGTTATTCTGATAAACAAAAGTACATCACATTTTATAATCGAATAAACTGTATCCATACTGTTGAGTTATGTTTCAATTTTTGATCACCTGTAACCCTAACTTTAACACTCCCAAATTTTACTTGTACATTTTCATTTTTATATTGTGAAGATGCTAATGAGTGCCTCAACTTTAATGAAGTCAGTATCAGTTTTGATTAGAATCAGTTGATATTTGGGGTGCCAGGTGGCTCCGTCAGCTAAGCGTCCAACAATTTTCCTCTGGAACAACATTCTCGAAGTTTCAAAAACAAAATCCATCCCAAATCCACAACCAGCTCCTTGTCTGAGCAATGATCCCACCCATCATCCAGTTGTCCAAATCCTTC
>NW_021905005.1:0-562 GCF_006229205.1 Suricata suricatta | reverse complement strand
GCAGAATGAGGATGATGCCAATGGCTTCTAGGTGGCATGAATTTTAAATAAGGTAACATTCGTACAAATACTCAGCGTCCGGCACACAGTAAGAAGCATATGCGTTCATCAAGTAAATCCAGTTGCTCCCGCACTTTAGGGCCTGGCTCACCCCCCTGGAGAGTCATGGAAGAAACTGGAATAAAGAGAAGGCATATTAGTTTCCTATTGCTGCTGTGGACACTGGCTAGGGATGGGGACTTATAGGCAGATGGACCAGAGAAGGAGGGGAGGAGCTGACTCTGGGAGGTAGAACTGATTTTCTGCTAGTCCTGAGCTGTAAAGTCCTTTCTCCACAGCAACGTACCTTGAAGGGTGTGTCTATGACTTGAGAAGTCTCTTGGGGAGCGCCTACTAAACTGTAGTCAATGCCGGCAACCTGGTCAATCATCAAGATAACTGTAGAAAAGGAAAGAGGCAGTGCTATGAATAGGGTAGTCAAACACAGTTGTGTGAGTTGTGCACTGTACAATTTCAGGGCTCTCCTCCCACATGGACTTTTGCCCTCGGAGAATGGAAATGG
>NW_021905004.1:0-562 GCF_006229205.1 Suricata suricatta | reverse complement strand
GCTGAATAAGACCGAGAAAAATGTTCCCATAACAATAAATACTCAACAAATATTATGAGTTACGATTATTTTGTGAAATTACATGGAGATAAGTAATGAAAAAATGTGTGGTAGTGGTTTTTTGCCCATTGCATACATATTTTCTACAGTTAGTTTCTAGTAGCTAAAAATCCAGTGTCCATTGAGAAGTAAAGCTTTCTTTCCTTTGTCTATATGTGTTATGGACTGCATGTTTCTGTTCTCTCCAAATTCATGGGCTGAAGGCCTAACCTCTGATTGGATGGTATTTGGAGGTGGGGCCTTTGGGATGTAATTTGGTTTGGATGGCATCATGGCATGGGATCCCCTTAGTGGGATTAGTGGCCTCCTCGTCAGAGCCTTATGAGCCTTTTCTCTCTCTTCCAGGTAAGGGCCCAGTGAACAGATGGCCATCTGAAAGCTAGAAAGAGCTCTCACTAGGAACTGAATTAGTTGATATCTTGACCTTGGACTTCCCAACCTTTAGACCCATGAGAAATTCCTGTTGCTTAAGCCACCCAGTCTATGGTATTTTGTTATGACA
>NW_021905003.1:0-562 GCF_006229205.1 Suricata suricatta | reverse complement strand
AGGGAGCCCTGGACCTGCTGGAGCTGAACTCCAGCAAATAGTAGAGGAAGTTCTCACGTTGTTCTAGCTAGACCTCTCTTAATACAACAGTTTTGGTTTCTTGATCATGATACTCCATATTCTATGACAATGAGTGGTTGTTTTACTGTTATTCAGTCTTCACTCTTTCTTCTATCCTCTCCCTTTGCCACGTGACATTGTTGTTTCTCTCACTCTACCCCACTCTTGGATTTAGACTAAGTCGTGTGACTTACTTTAGATCATGGGATATTGTAACCTTGGCATGAGCAGAATGAACATGTACATGAGATATGTTTGTGCTTTGAGATTTATTTCTTAAGATTCTGTCATGAGAAGTCTATCAATCAGCTAGTTTGAAGTCCTGGTCCAAGGAGAATAAGAGACACATGGGATACTTGTAGCTTAGAACTGACGTTAAACTTTATTTAACTTCATCTATGTTGCTGGCAACAGTTAAAGAAAAACTCCCAATCTTTGTGTTCCAGAAAATGACTTGCTGCAAAGAACCACTCTTTTCAACATGGTTTAGATAAGATTTCTG
>NW_021905002.1:0-562 GCF_006229205.1 Suricata suricatta | reverse complement strand
ATTCTAACGAATACTTGGAGGACAGTAGGGAAGTAAGGTAGGGAAGAGAAGGCAGAGAGCATAGGGTGAATTTTTAAGCAAGTTAGCCCGGTAGGAACTGGATCTCTGTTCCACTGGGGAAACCTTCAAAGCTCCAGAATTATCCCACCAAATCCCATCAGCCATGGTTGGAGGCCCCTAAAGGGAAGAGGTCTGGCAACTCTCACCTGTGCTACAGAAGGGAGGGTCGACTCCTTCAGGCAGTGAGTACAGGTGTTGGCAGTCACTGGAAGTTTGGCCAAAATGCAAGGAGATATTAAGAGATGAGATACTATACAAAGGCACATCCAGTGTTGTGACAGGAAGCCAATTAATATTCTGGTTCTCCATTTTCCCATTTTTATGGTGAGAAACCTAATATTTGTTCTTGGACATGTTGAAATGGAAATGACGGCATGGGCGGGGGTCCAGGATCCCAGCACCTTGCTCTTGGAAGTATCACCTGCCCTTTGGAAATGTTCGCAATGAGTTTGTGTATGGATGCATAAAATAAGGCTGAGAAAAGGAGCACCTTATGACCAGA
>NW_021905001.1:0-1318 GCF_006229205.1 Suricata suricatta | reverse complement strand
GAATCTCGCCCCCATCATTCGCCACGAAAATCCCGAATCCCATGTGCCAACAGGGAAAAACTAACCCCCACCCTTAGTTGAACCCGGCAGGGAGTTGTTGGCGGTGGAGGCGAGGGTGCGCTCTCTTGCTGCAAGAGTGCTCAGCTCATTTCCGGCAACGCCCAGTGCCTCGCGCAGCAGCAGCGCGAATCCTGGCTGGTGCCAAGAGAAATTGATCCCTCCCCCAACTTGATCCCGATCCCGTCTGGGAGCTGGGAGATGGCTGAGGAGCCTGGTAGGGCTGGACCTCATCTCCTGTTGTGCACATCTCCTCAGGCAGAACACCTTGTCTCAGGCTGTGGCAGCGCAAATCCCAGCTGGCACCCAGAGACACTCTCCCCTCCCACTACGAGATTTGGTGAAGAAGCCAGCCACTGGTTGAGGTCAAGGAGGTTGTTTCCTACTTTCTCCTCGAGAGTTTTGATGGTTTCCTGTCTCACATTCAGGTCCTTCTGCCATTTTCAGTTGATTTTTGTGTATGGGGTAAGAAAATGGTCTAGTTTCATTCTTCTGCATGGTGCTGGCCAGTTGTCACAGCACCACTTGCTAAAGACGCAGTCTTTTTTCCATTGAATGCTCTTTCCTGTTTTGTCAAAAATTAATTGGCCATACATTTGTGGGCCAAATACTGGGTTCTCTATTCTATTCCATTGGTCTATGTGTCTGATTTTGTGCCAATACCATACTGTCTTGATGATCCTTGACCTCAACCACAGCAATTGAAAGGAAAGGGATGGAGAAATGTGTATTCTGCGACTGGAAGCCAAAGGCAAGGTGGAGTAGCCATACCTATATCAGACAATCTGGACGTTCAAGTAAAGGCAGTAACAAGACATGAAGGAGGACATTTTATAGTAATGACAATGTCTCTCCATCAGGAAGAGCTAACAATTATAAATATCAATGTGCCAATCTGGGGGGGGGGCGCCCAAATACATAAAACAATTAATCACAGACAGAAACAATCTTATTGATAAGAAATTGCTAATTACAGGGGACCTTATAATCCACTGACAGCAATGGATAGATCAATCAAACAAAAGTCACTAAATAAACAATGAACCTGAACGACACATTGGAACAGATGGGATTGATAGATATATTTAGAACTCTACTTCCTGAAGTTAGGAAATTCACCTCGTTTCGAGTGCACATGGCATATTCTCCAAATAGATCACATCCTGGGACATCAAGCAGCCCTCCATAAGTATCCACGAATAGAAACCATACCATGCACGCTTTCAGATCACAATGCTATGAAACTTGAAACCAGTCAAAG
>NW_021905000.1:0-562 GCF_006229205.1 Suricata suricatta | reverse complement strand
GAAACCTGCCATTTCCCTATGGAAGCAAAATTCTCCTGAATCATTCCTTCTGCCTTTGAAAGGGTCTTCCCAATAACTGAGATGTAGCACCTGGCTGGCTCAGTCAGTAGAGTAGGCAGCTCTTGATCTCAGGGTTATGAGTTCAAGCCCCACATTGATTATGGAGCCTACTTATAAAAACAGAACAAGGAATGCCTGAGTGGCTCAGTCATTTAAGTGTCTGACTCTTGATTTTGGCTCAGGGCATGATCTCAAGGCTCGTGAGTTCGAGCCCTGTGTCAGGCTCTGCGTTCACAGTGCAGGGCCTGCTTGGTATTCTCTGTCTCTCCCTCTCTCTTTTTACCTCTCCCCCACTCATGATTCCTCTCTCTCTCTCTCTCTCTCAATAAATAGATTAATTTTAAAAAATTAAAAAGCAAGACTGAGATGAAGTACCAGTCATTCTGTCATATGGAGATTATTATGAACTTAAAAAACAAAATAGTAAGAAAACAATCATCATCAGAGGAATGGTTGGTATATAAGTTGGCATAAAGGCATAAAACGACTAAAGTTATAAGCC
>NW_021904999.1:0-562 GCF_006229205.1 Suricata suricatta | reverse complement strand
TGTAGTCTCCCATAAATCCAGGTCCTCTTATGTCACCTGCCACGGTACTGGCTGGATGTGGGAGATGACGGACTGGAAGCCGGCAGGACAACCCCGAGTCTCTGGTTGGGGGCAGGAAGCAACAGAGTCTCACTAATTCCGCCTGCTTACTGGGCCCCTTCCTCTCTGTCCCCAGTGTGAGCACTTTCTCCTGCCTGTGAGGCTCCATGAGATCTGGGGTAGGGTGTAGGCGCTGCGGGCTGTGGCTGTTAGATGCTGGGGGCTCTGAAAGACAGGGTGGAGGACTGACTGTGGGTGCCATACCCACCCCTCAAGGGAAGCTTGAGCCCACAGTTCCGTCCGGGAATCAGTACCCCCAGCCTCATCTGGGGACAGAGAACTGTGGGGGGAGAAGCCAAGGGAGACGGAAGCAGCCTGGTGGGGAAGCAGGAGTCCCTCTGAGGGCCGGCTGGTTTCCGAGAGGGGGGACAGATGCAGCAGGCTAGAGCAGGTAAGATGGGAGAAAGCACTTCTTGCCTGCAAATGACCTAGCCCTAGGAGCCACTGTGAATGATTTGTTTCC
>NW_021904998.1:0-562 GCF_006229205.1 Suricata suricatta | reverse complement strand
GTGAGTGTTAGTTATTTTGGACTGATTGCATTGTTTCCAAGGTGACGGCCACTGTTTTCAGGAGGCTGTGAGCTCCTGGATGCTGTACCTGGTGGCAGTGCTGCCCAAGGGACGCAAGCTCGTGTGGGAGGTGCAGCTTGATGGCCAAAATTCGGCCTATCCCACCCAGAGGGTCACTGATTGTGTTACAAGAACACAGCGGGCAAACGACACAGTTCCTGTGCACACACAGGCACGTACTCACGTGCACACCCACATGCACCTTTCACAAACTCGGCGGGCAGCCTATCTCACTCGGAGCCCTGGACTGGTGACTGGCCTTGGCCAGGTGACTCAGGGGCACCATTAGGGCCAGAAGAAGGAGCGTATTTACTCTGTGACAACATGTGTGGGTCAGGTGGCAGAGCCCAGGGCAGCTGACTTGTGTGCCATGAGTCACACGATGCTGTCCCACGGGCTAGAACAGACCCCTGCACGAGGGACAGCAAGGCCAAGAAGACACACGTCTGGCGGGCAGATTGCATCTGCTGCCACTGCGGTCGACTGTGCCGGGGCCGGTCAC
>NW_021904997.1:0-562 GCF_006229205.1 Suricata suricatta | reverse complement strand
CCTGCCCCCTCCCCTTCCTCCTCCCCCCACAGCATAGCTAATGCCAGCAGCACCGAGCCCTCAGAGGATCTCCAAATTCCTGCCTTTCCCCTCAAATCAGAGGTGGGAGTGATGAGAACAGGCTGCCCCCTCCTCACTGGGCCCCCACCCTCATTCTTCACCTGCCCACCCACCTCAGTGGGGGGGAGGCCCCAGGACATGGGCCTTGGATGGCTTCTGCCACAGAATGGACACCTAGGTTCTAATCCACCTGCTCCCCATGGCTTGGTGCTTTGTTGGGAAATCAAGTCTCCTTCTCCAGCACACTTGCCCCCACCGGTCTTATTTGGGGCATGGTGGTGGTGGCAGCAGCCGGCTGGGTGTCCTTCTGGGTGTCAGCTTAGAGTGGAGCTTTTACAGATTTATGTGTATGTCTGTACTTTGGTGGAGCCCGGGGTGTAACGAGAGCAGTTTCACAGAACATTCATCCTGTCCCCTGAGAAAGATTCCCCTGGACTGCTCAGGAATGGCCTGTCCCCTCCCTCTCTCTCTGCCTGTCTCCCCCCCCCCCCCCCCCCCCCCC
>NW_021904996.1:0-562 GCF_006229205.1 Suricata suricatta | reverse complement strand
GGGCGGGGGAGGGGGGCGCAGCCTGGGGCCGGTCCCCGAGCGCGGCCCTCCCTGAGAAGCCGGGGCAAGCGTGGGCTCATGTGGAGAGGCAGCAGGAGCCCAGGGCAAAGCGCCCTCAGAAAGTTTGGGCCCCGTCTGTCCCACGTCACCTGCTGCAGGTCCACACCTGCTCACAGCGAGCCTGCCTGGGCCGCGGGGCAGGGCGCAGGGCATCTGAACAGCCCTGTCCCCTGCACATGGGGCTCCCGAGACGGGGTAACGGCCTCTCTGCTCTCGGCCCTTCTGGGATGGCTCTGTGCCATGAGGCCCCCATCAGACCCCCTGTGTCACAGCCCCTGCTGGGCGTCCCCGTATCTGTGTTTGGTGGACACAGGAGACTACATGCCCACCGTCCAGGAGCTCAGGACCCCAGGTGGAGACTCGAATGCCCAGCTACCCACACAACGAGGTGGCTGGTGATAAACGGAACCCCATGGAGCTCCCGCAAATGGAAGGAGGCTGACTTCAGGGGATGGGCTGGGCGGCTGGATGCAAGGCATTGGCTGGAGGCTCGAGGGGCACA
>NW_021904995.1:0-562 GCF_006229205.1 Suricata suricatta | reverse complement strand
GTTCCTGGGTTTGAACCCCTCCTTGGGCTCCTTGCTGACACCTTGGGGGTCTGCTTGGGAGTCTCTCTCCCTCTTTCTTTGCCCCTCCCCTGGTCATGTTCTCTCTCTCTTAAATACATAAACTTAAAAAAAAAAAAAACTAACAGAATGCATCACTAGGTTTTTTTTTAAGGTGAGAAAATTTTAGGGAATTAGAGTAATTAATTTTACTTGCTTTTATGCCATTATTGAACTGGAAACTAAATTTATAATAAAGTTTCATGGGTGTTTAGGACTAGCTTTATTCTTTAATAATATGAGTATATACTACTGTTGTTTTTAGTTCAGTGAGTGGTGTTTTTTTAAAAATGCCTATTTATTTTCTAGAGAGAGAGAGAGAGAAAGTTGGTGGGAGAGTGGCAGAGAGAGAGAGAGGGAGACACAGAATCCGAGGCAGGCTCTAGGCTCTGAGCTGTTAGCACAGAGTCTGAAAACCTTGATATGACCTGAACCTAAGTCAGATGCTTAATCTACTGAGTCACCCAGCCACCCTTAGAGAGTGGTGTTTTATTATTTAAAAAAA
>NW_021904994.1:0-562 GCF_006229205.1 Suricata suricatta | reverse complement strand
AAAAAAAAGTTCATTTGAATAGAAATATATATTTTTCTAGAAGACATGGAGTCCAAATTCACCTGTCTTCCTACTTGGGCATCATCACCATCTCCACTCTCTCATCCTGATGTTTATGACATCATGGTCTGTCTCCATACCTGCATCTAGATTGTTGAAGTAGTGCCTCCTCACGTTGCTCACTGGAATTATCTACCAAGCTCCTAAAATGCAGATTCTATGGCCCTAACTCAGACAAGAATAATAATAAGAATGAAAACAAGAGCCTGGAAAGTGAATCTTATTAGTTACAAAAGAATCTAGTCACATTTAGAGGTTAGAAAGCATGTTTACATGCATTGTCTTACCTGATCTTTCCTTTGTGGGAAGGTGCATAGCCAGAATTTTACAAAGTGAATTTTGGAAGGGAAATCATATGGAAATAAACCTGCCCATCATCCCCCACAGACACAGTACCCTCCATTCTTTTACAAGGGCAAGGAATTGCAGAAAGGATATGCGGTGGAGAATCATGATGCTCGCAAGATTTATCTAGAGACATCGTTGTTTGTGGTTGGTTGTG
>NW_021904993.1:0-562 GCF_006229205.1 Suricata suricatta | reverse complement strand
TATTTTTTATACAGAGAGAGACAGAGAATGAGAGGGGGAGGGGCAGAGAGAGGAGGAGACACAGAACCGGAAGCAGGCTTCAGGCTCTGAGCTGGCTGTCAGCACAGAGCCTGATGCGGGGCTGGAACCCACGAACGTGAGATCTGACCTGAGCCGAAGTCGGAGGCTTAACCGACTGAGCCACCCAGGCGCCCCTCTTAAGCCTTTCTACATATTAATGAATAAGCAATTGGGACAAGCCTTTGTTTTTTTGACTCACTTGCATGGTATTGTAACTGGGCCCAAGGGCGGGAGAGTACTTGGCTCTGGGGGTCCCAAGCAGACCAGGTTTGGCCACTAGCTGCTGATAAAATCCAAAGGCAGAGGGAAGAGCAGTGGGGAAACAGAAAGGGATTTATTTCCGTGAAGCCAATACCAGGAAGACAGAGGACTAGCATCTTCAAAGACTGTCTCCAAAGTGCTGACAATACTTGCAGGTTAATACAAGGAAAATATGGGACAAAGTGTAGGTGCGTGCAGGTGGGCAGTAAAGCTCAGGTCAGTCATTGTCTTGGTTCAATCA
>NW_021904992.1:0-562 GCF_006229205.1 Suricata suricatta | reverse complement strand
GTAGCCTGCTTCGGATTCTGTGTCTCCCTCTCTCTCTGCCCCTCCCCTGCTCACTCTCTCTCTCAAAAATAAATAAAACATTAAAAAACTTAAAAAAAGAAAGAAAGAGAGACTCTCAGGCCAACGCCCAGAACCTGGAGCAGAGTGTGTATCTTTACAAGACCCCGGGACGGCTCCTGGACAAGAACATCTGAGGCCTGGTCTAGCCGTCCTAGCCTGAGGGCTCCCTCTCCTATTTTTATGTCATACCACATATTATTCCCTTTTCTTATTCCTTTCTGTTCATATATTCCTTTAGAGCACATGTACCTTTTACTCACAGCACTTCTGCTATTTGAGAAAGAAAATTCCATGGGGCTCCTGTGGGGCTCAGTTAAGTGTCCAACCTTGGCTCAGGTCATGTTCTCACAGTTCGTTCGTGGGTTCAATCCCGGCATCTGGCTCTGGACTGACAGCTCAGAGCCTGGAGCCTACTTCGGATTCTGGGTCTCTGTCTCTCTTGGTGCCCCTCCCTGCTTGCTTGCTCTCTCTCTCTCTCAAAAATGAATAAACATTTTAAAAA
>NW_021904991.1:0-562 GCF_006229205.1 Suricata suricatta | reverse complement strand
TTATTTAGAATCCTAGACTGTGAAAAGTGGAAGGACATTTGGGATATTTTAGTCTAACTGTTTCATGTTGCAAATTGGGATGTGAAGGGTTAAGCGATATTTCTCCAAGATTCCATTAACTGACAGAAAAGTTGGAACTGAAACCAAGTTACTACAGTTTTCCATAGTTTTATTCTTTTCCCCTTAAAGTGTCAATTCTAAAAACTACTTGGTCTAGGAGGATATTGTACTTCTTAAATTTTTCCTGCAGAGTTCATCCAAATGAAAGCAGGATTGTCAAAGAGTAGCTGCCATAAAAAAGGAACAAAGTCAGGCAGGCAGACTCTGTCTTTCCCAGTAGGAAGTCACAGAGCAGTATATTCCCATAACGTTCATAAAGCGAATATTCTAGAAAGAATAAGAATTCATAGAGGGCAGAGATCAGGGCTTGTCTCTTGAAGTGGTGTTCTGAGGTATTTTAAAGCCATATTTGGATCATTTTTTGGCTGAGATCATTCTCTTTCAACCAACTATCAATGATAGAGACGTGGGTTTATTTGTGTAACATATCAATAAAATATTG
>NW_021904990.1:0-1319 GCF_006229205.1 Suricata suricatta | reverse complement strand
AAATACAAATTAACACTATACAATTCTTCCATCAAATCAGCAAAACTTTTTAAAAATGTAAATATTCAACAGAAAAAATATAATACAAAGAATACACAAACTCCTGGATGCAACAAACATTAATATATTATTTTAAAAAGCAGCTTGGAAATATGTATCAAGAGCCTTTAAGTATTCATACCCTTTCCTCCTCATAACAGCAAAAGCCAAAAATAGCTCAAAGGATCAACATTGGGGAATTTAATTCAAAATCCATACATTTTAGGGAGAACAATATGTTTTGTTAAAAAGTTCAAAACCCTACTTTAAGAGAGAAAGGAAGACAGACATATCCATATTGTGATAGTGTTGTTACATATTATAGAAGGCAACATATTCAAATGTTAACAAAAGTAGAATTGTGAATGACTTTAATCTTCTACTTCACATTTTTCTATTTTCAAATTTTTCTACAAAGCATTTACTTAAAAAAAATTCCTTTTCATTTCCAAGCAAAAGTTAATTGATCAAGCATAAGTCTTCAGAAAAACTGTGAGGTAAGATGATAGCTTATCAAGATGCATTTCAGTGCATAAATACGTATGGTAAGGGGTGCTGAGATCCCGGCTTCAGTGGGGCTGAGCCTGGCCACATGGACTGAGAATGCAAGTGATCTTAGCCAGCTGTCCTCAACAGCTCCCCCCTCCCCTGACATTCTCCAAAATAGATCAATTAGATTTTCTAAATGTAAACCTTCCAAGACAACTGACCCTTACCTACAAAGGTGGACACTATTTTGGTGCCTCGGTCTGAAAAGGCATTTATATGATAGCCACCCTGAGGTTTAGTCTATGCTAAATACTTATCAAAAATAAGTTACTGGAAAAACTTTTCCTTGCTGTCCACGTACACTGATTAACATTAAGTTAGTCTGTTCAGAGAACTAACTTCTTGAACTTAATGAAGTCTGATGTCCATTATTCATATTCACTAAAATCAAAATTCTCTACAAGAGCAGACTTTACAGAACTAGTCTCAACTTAGAGTGATTTTACAGAGAAGTAACATTCTGTCCCCTCCATCATTAGAAGAAAGAATACTCTCACCATAAAACTGCAAAGAGTTATTAAGAGTACAAAAAGGTCATCTATAAAGATGAGACATTTGATTAAAAGCCTCAAATACTCAACATCACCAAAAAGGATTTTCACACTAATATTCACTACAAATACTCTAGTTTTGCTCATCTGTAAGTTCCCCAAATGCAAGAACTGCCAGAATTATCTTGATCATGTATCTCCAAACAATTCTTAAAACAGCAATAGGTTCTCAAAGACTTC
>NW_021904989.1:0-2727 GCF_006229205.1 Suricata suricatta | reverse complement strand
TACAACACCAGGTTAGTCACTCATGCGTACCTTAATTTACCTCATTTTGAATTTGAATTTGGCTTCGTTATATCTTGTTTCTGCCTATGCAAAACACAAGCAAGACTTAAGCTGCTTCCTAACTAATACGTGGTAACAACTAACCAATTTTGATGAGTTTTTAAAATGCAGTAGCATAAAGTATCACTATGAATAATAAACAGCCAGTGTCTCCCCACTATGCAGTGTTCCTTACACCAATACACCCTGTGCTAAACCTATGTTGTATGTAGTGCTCGTGGATCACAAACTGATATTTCAGTGCGTCAGCAACAAACTTACTTATTACTACTCAATGATTCATTGATTTTAATTCTATTATTAATTCATTGCTCATATATCTGTGCATTATTTTATATATTATTGTAGGATAGCCATATGACCTGTTTGTCACTCTCTCCTTTGTCTCCTGCACAATGCACTGATATGGGGGATAATTTTTACAGGATCTGTGTATTTAAATCCACATCGTTTCTCCCTCTCCTCCCTGTCTTTACATTTATTCCTCTCCCCTAGCCCAGGAGCCCATGAAATCCTACTCCTTCCAAAACACCATGCTGATTCTGTCACTTTCTTCACTCGACGTCCCCTCCCCACAATGTGGTGACTTGTTCAGCGAGTGCCTGTGAGGGGCCAGCATGTCGCCTGTGCTCTGTAGGCTCCTAGTTCCCCCAGGACCCCAAGAACTCTGAAATCGGCAATATGGAGCCAAACGGAAGGGGATTGGTGCCACCTGCTGGCTGTGGGGGTTACATCAGGGGTGAATGCATCCCTTTCTCCTAATCAAAAGCAAACTGAGAACAGCGAAGAAAGTTCCTGAGCCATAGCACCAGTTTAGTCAAATAGCAAAGTTTATGTGCCTTATTTTATAATACCAACCTATCTTGAGTCTAGGTTTTTTCTGCTCACGAATTTTGTAAGAAAAACTTAGTGTTTCTCAAAGTTCAGATGAGTGATCCTTTAACCAATTCTGTATCCATTAAGAAAGTCCTCATAATCAGTCACTGTGAAGAATAAACGGTCATCCTTCTCCCCAAATATAAGCTGGTGTATAACAGTATATCGCTGAACCTCTCCTGTGTTTGGAGTACTCTGGGTCAGAAACGTTTCCGTGTGTGCCGTAAATTGTCACCATTACTCTTTAATGATTTACTGGCTGTACTTCCGTATTGCTTAATTTTTCACATGTATTAGTTTTACTCTATACTCTATTAACGCTACATGGGTTCTTTTCATTACTCGCTCCTTTGTCACCTGCTCAGATGCTTTGGTATATGCCGTTATTTTTATAGAGTCTTGGCAGTTTATGATCAATCCTTTCCCACATCCTCCTTGTCTTGGGTTTGAATCCTTCGCGGGTAGTCCATGAGCCCGTGGGAAATGCTCTTTGATTCCTCAGACTCCTGTTTCTTCTGTGCCTTTCGTCACGCAACCTCATCTCCCCATGTATTGCCACCTTGACTGAGTCCCTGGGCGGGGCCTGCGGCTACCCTGGGTTCTGGGGTTCTTGGCTCCTCCCAGAGCCTCATGTCCCAGCCTCTGGAAGCCACTGTGATTGGCTCCCTGGCGCCAAAACTACAGGACAGGGACATAGCCCCACCTGGTGGCCACGGGCAATGCAGCACGTGGGAATGCGTCACTGTAGGTCTAATAATAATACTAATAATAGTAGTAGGAAAGTGTGGTGACGTCCCAAACAAATAGGTACCAGCCTTGAGAACACATGAGCAGAAACCCAGTGAACGGAGCCGGAGAAGATTAATGTAGTTGCTTTGGTTTCGAGTTTGAGTTGGACATTTATTGGTTACACTTCTGGAAATCACAAACCAATCAAGTGACTCTCAGGGTTGCTACGAGGCAGCCAGCTAAGAGCTCCCATCACATAGGAAGGTGTTCGCAGTAGAGCCGCCCTGGTGAGGAGTCCGCAGGCACTGCTCTCCCAGGACGGAAGCTGCCGTGTTCTGGGCACACCCGCTGTTCATCATGACTGCACTGCAGAGCGACAGGGTCAGAAATGGCTTTTCTTTCATGCGTAAAAGCAACTGTGACGAATTGGTATGTAGCGATTCATTGACTTCTATTATTTTTGCACTTGTGGCATATTTACGTTACTTGTATACAGTATATGTTATACATCCAGGACAAGGGTTTTGTTGTTTGTATTGTTTTAATTTTATTATTTCTCATTCTCCTTTGCCACCGGCAGAATGCACTGCTTTTGTCTGTATTACTTAGAATGTCTACAATTTATGATAAATCCTTCCCCATCCTCTAGCTTGTCCTGATTTTTATTCTTCTACCATTAGTTCCTGAGTCCGTACACAGTTCCAGGAATCTCCGAAGGGTCATGCCCATTCTCTGCCTGTCCTCACTCAACCTCCGCTCCCCACAATTGGTGCCTCCTTCACTGAATGCCTCGTTGGGGCAGGCGCCCCCCCCCCAGGGCTCTGAGGGGTCTAGCTCCTCCAGAGCCTCAGGGCGACAGCCTCAGCCCCTCCCAGTCACACTGTCACCTCCCTGGAGCCCAAACCCAGGGTTTTGGCGCTCCCTGCTGGCCATCGCGTATGCAACACGTGGGGATGCTCGCGGGGTCTTCCTAATATTGAAAATTCACAGCATTATTAGTACCTGTTAAAATTCCAACAGAAATGAGGAGCTGCCTTGAAACGTCCATGATCAGACCACGTA
>NW_021904988.1:0-562 GCF_006229205.1 Suricata suricatta | reverse complement strand
CCCAAAACCCCAGACACAGCAATGCCATTTTCCTTCCATTTGTATGTATCTCAAAATCAGCCAACATACTTAGTCATAATTATCATCATCATCACATGCTCAGAGCTTCATGGAAGGGGAGGTCCTTTAGTGAGCAAGCCAGGTAAGTGACAGGACATTTCTTTGCACTTCCTCAGGTACTGCAGAGAAATCAAAAGCAATTTCTGTCTTCCAGGTTTTTGCTCACTTATTTCCAAATTCTGATCCAAGCGCGGTAGCTCCTAGGGCGTGTGCGTGGGTACTTGTTCAGGTGGTCCAAGAGTTCCCCACCCAACACAACACTAATTATTTGAAAGCTGTTGGAGCAAGTGACTAGAGAAAACTAGAGGCTACATTCCTAGGAAAAAGCTGTGTTTGGTTAAAGTCACCACCCCTGTAACATGTCTACTGGCTTTTTATTTCAAGGGCTAAAATTAAGAGTATAAGGTTCCAGTTGATTTAAATGGTACATTATAAAATTAAGCTCAAATGAATAAATGTCATTCCAAGGTCATTAGTAACAATATTGTTAGTTAAGGTAACA
>NW_021904987.1:0-562 GCF_006229205.1 Suricata suricatta | reverse complement strand
CTGAATTTAAATTTACACCAACCTATGTTTTCTTGCCACCACAATTATATTAGCATTTCTGGCATATCTAGGCTGCCGTGTATTTCATCAGTACCCTGGTTAGAAAAGGAAATATTTTATCTTGAAGTGAATATTATTCTCCTCTTTGCAAAATTTGTTTTTATCTCTTTATATATTCTCCTCTGAGATAAAAAAAAAAACTATAATGCTATCATTGTTTCAATACAGTCAGAAGTTCTGATGACATAAATTTATTGCTGGACAATGTGAAGTACTTACAACTCTAGCATTTAGAGTGTACAACTGAGTTAGCATACAAGGAATGCCCTCACCAAGAAACAGAATCCCAAATTAGGCATCAAATTAAATCTCAAGGAGAGAAATTTCACTCGAAAGATGATACAGTTTCAATACCTTAAATCAGTCTATATTTCTACTCTACTGCCGAAAGTACCTTCTACGCTTTTAGTCAACCTTGGAGTTCAACATCCTTAGAAAATATCGCTGAGACTTCTGGAATTTTCTAGCCCTCTTTATTACAATGGGTATGAACTACTGATGT
>NW_021904986.1:0-562 GCF_006229205.1 Suricata suricatta | reverse complement strand
ACTTTCTCATGTGCATAGTTTATATGCTGGAAATATTTTATATATGAATATTTATAAATGTATATGCATATAAAATTATATGCATATTATATATGTAAAATGCTCCCAAATACATTTATATATTATATATAAATAATATGCAGATTATATATCATATATCAGTTGCCACATCTTATATGTTACAGATATGCCCTGTATGTTTTTATATGTTCCATAATATATGTTATTATTATATATACGCTTTATATATTTTATCTGCCTTGATAGTTTTATGTGTTTGAATCCCACCTCTACTTCTTGTTAGCTGTGTGTCTCCGGGCAGATTGCTTAGCCTTCCTGTGCCTGACACAGGAAGTATAACCTAAGAGTTTTAGAAATAACAGTCGAAAACAAATCTTTTTATAATATTCATGTTAATAATAATTGAAAAAAGTATCATGGCGATCCTCGCTTGTAAAAATGTTATTGGCCCATTCATTTGTTGTTGCCCCTCCCCTTGCTTTTCTGTGTGCCACCGCCGGGCGCAAGGGAGGACATGAAGCCACGGTCTGGCCTCTCCTGC
>NW_021904985.1:0-562 GCF_006229205.1 Suricata suricatta | reverse complement strand
TTTTCTTCTGGTTTATCTGTCTTTATGGTTCACATTTATTCATACCAACTTCCTGGTTCTGAATGAAACGTACATATGTAAGGGAAAAGATATACTGACACTGGAAATCAGGAGGTCTGAATTATTTCATTAAGTAGCAGTGTGACATTGGGCAAATCAGTCACCTCCCTAGACTTCAATTTCCTCTTTTGTGTTAATGAGAGGGTTGGAATAAATGACCAACATCCTCATTAATCCAAGAAGCTGCTTTAAACCCCACATCTCACTATTTGTAACCATAATTGACATGTATATTATTTGCTCTTTAAAATACATCTTCTCTTGGGGTACCTGGGTGGCTCAGTCAGTTAAAGCGGCCAACTTTGGCTCAGGTCATGATCTCACAGTTTGTGGGTGTGAGCCCCACTTTAGGCCCTGTGCTGACATCTCAGAGCTTGGAGCCCGCTTCGGATTCTGTGTCTCCCTCTCTCTCTGACCCTCCCCCACTCACATTCTGTGTCTCTCTAAAAAATAAACGTTTAAAAAAATCTTCTCTTAAAAAACTTCAGATACAGAGGCAGAA
>NW_021904984.1:0-562 GCF_006229205.1 Suricata suricatta | reverse complement strand
CCTGCCTGGATCTGAACCTGCCCCCGAAGCTGAGGGCTCAGTCCCACAGGGCTGTCCCTCACCTCAGACACCAGTCACAGGTAGTAGGTCCCCAGGGTCTCCACAATTTTTGTCCAAAGTGTTACAAATTGGAAGTTGCCACAAATTCCTTCTCGGATACAATAATTTGCTAGAGAAATTTGCAGGACCCAGGAAAACAGTTGACTTACTATTGCAGATTATTAACAAAGGAGATTTTAGAGGGAACAGATGAACAGCCAGATGAAGAGAGAGACACAGGGCAAGGTCTGGAAGGGTCCTGAGAGCAGCTTCTGTCCCTGTGGAGTCTCTGGTCCGCCCGCCCAGCACATAGATGTGCTCACCAGCCTGGAAGCTCCCCAAAACTTGTGTGCTAGGGATTTTAATGGAGGCTTCATCCTGGAAGTATGACTGATTACAATTTGTATTTCAGCCCCTCCTCTCTCCTCAGAGGTCTGGGGACAGGCCTGAAAGTTCCAAGGTTCTAATCACGGCTTGGTCTTTTATGATCAGCCCCCATTCAGGAGCTCCCCAAGAGCCACCT
>NW_021904983.1:0-562 GCF_006229205.1 Suricata suricatta | reverse complement strand
TTTATTTATTTATTTATTTATTTAATTTATTTATTTATAGTGACATGAGCTGAGGAGGGGAGGAGAGAGAGGAAGTAAGAGAGAATCCCAAGCAGGCTTTGCACTGTCAGTACGGAGTCGGACGCAGGGTTTGAATATACAAACCATGAGATCATAACCTGAACTGAAACCAAGAGTTGGACATTTAAACAACTGAGCCACCCAGGTGCCCCTCTAATAGATTTTGTATTAACAGTATTCTATATGATGGAGCAAGCTAGTAGTGAATGTGGAAATGTCACAGGACCTGAATGGTGAGTGAATGTTTAATCCTAGTGCATTTTATTTATCAATCTAGCATTTCATGCTTTCTTCATTCCCAGCTATCGGTAGAGACTCATTCACAATATCTGTAGTTTAATTTAGAATCAATTGTATTTTAGATTTATGATTGTCGTAACCCAAAGGCCGGGGCTGCTTGTCCCTGGCTATCGGCGGTACCTGTTTCGTTGCGGGTCCTTCTGCTGAGGGAGGGAGAGAAAAAGGGGGCAGGAGAGGGAGACGCAAAGAGTAAAGACAGAAC
>NW_021904982.1:0-562 GCF_006229205.1 Suricata suricatta | reverse complement strand
TTTCTGCCCAAGAATAAGGACGTGTCTTAATAGATTCAAGTTTCCTTTATTCCCCCATTAAAGGGTGGGTGTTGGGCTTTGTTTCTGTTTTTTTAGAAAGTGGAACACGTTCCCTTACACGTCCCCATGCCTAGCCGTGTGTGGTTCTGTCTGAGAGGGGATGGGATTCTCCGGTCAGCATCCCACGGGCTAGCGGGCGCCCAGGAAGCCCGGATCCGGGTCGGCTCACGACCCGCCAGGTCTGTGCAACGGGCTCTTTCCATCTTCAGTTTGCATTTATTTTCCAGCTGGACCATGGCCTCCATTGCAAATAGAAATCGTTTTCCCCGCGCGCACGGTTCGGCCTTACAAAGGCACAACCTGGGGCTTTCACACCATTTTCCTTCCCTTGTGTAACTGCAGCGCCCAGACTTTGCAAAGCGCCCCAGGGTCGCCCCAACTTTGATGGACACGTCCCCTCGCTGCTAAGCATAATGCAGGCTGGCACCCGGCGCGCGCACTCCGGTCCCTGTCAAGGGAGCTCTGAAGGCTGCGCTTTGGAGCAGAGATCAGAGCCCAGCTC
>NW_021904981.1:0-562 GCF_006229205.1 Suricata suricatta | reverse complement strand
GCCCCTTGAGAGCCATTTGAAAGGACAGAATGGGAATTGACAATGTGTGGCTGGCTGTCATCTCTCACTGCTCGCTCCCAGCCACACCAGCCAAGCAGGCCCTGGGAAAAGAGCAGACTCTGGCCTGACCAGTGAACATGGTCACTGATGCCCAGGGCACACTGGGCATCAACAGCTGCACTCTTCTCCCGGATGGAGCAGTGCTCGCACTGGTTATGACCAGAGTCCCCATTGTTTGGTGCCAAGCCCATTTATGCTTGTTATAATGCTGGTTACATAGTTTAAATAAATTGTACATACCAGCTGTACTAGACGTGGCAAAGACAACATATGTAAGGAAATCATTCTGCTTCATAATGTTGGTTTCATTTGTCTATAAAAAACCTAGACTTTATTAATGAGGATCGATATGGTTATGAAGAAAACATAACTCTTAGCAATAGACCCATATTCTAAGAAAAATTCTTAACTACATATATTTGGTGACTGAAAGTGTATTGGTACATTTTAAACAATAATACTTAAGGGATATATCACTTTTTAATTGTTTTCCACATAAGAC
>NW_021904980.1:0-562 GCF_006229205.1 Suricata suricatta | reverse complement strand
GCAGAGCCAGCCCTCAGGCGGAACTTTCTGGTGACTCTCACGCTCACAAGGCCTCACCGAGGGCCTCTTCGAGACAGGCCTCGTCCGCGGTCCGCGTGGTGGAGGTGACAGAGCCACACGTAAGACAGAGCAGCCTGTGATCACGTGAGCACGTGGTCAGGGTCTGGGGACACTTAGCCGGGGATGGCGTCAGGCGCAGGCGTCTGGTACAGCCGTCCCCTACGGAACACACAGGCTTGCTAACAAAAAGACTGAGGAGACCACACAGGTCCCACCCAGCAAAACTCCTTAGACTCCTGGTGTCTTCGTCTGCTTGGCTTTCTATCACAAAACACCACACAGGCTGGGTGCCGTACAAGCACAAGAAAGTTATATACGACAGTCTGGAGTCTGGAAGCCTGAGGCCCCCTGTTTCTCTCTTCTGCATGGAATGGCCTCTGTTCCCAGATCCTGGCACCTGGAGTGGGACCATTCAAATATACTGCAAAAAACAGCCCAGGAGAAAATCCTCTTTTATTACCTTTCTTATGGGTGGGGGGGGGGGTCTGCTCCAAATTCCACA
>NW_021904979.1:0-562 GCF_006229205.1 Suricata suricatta | reverse complement strand
TTTTGGAATAGTTTGAGAAGAATAGGTATTAAGTCTTCTTAAAAAGTTTGGTAGAATTCACCTATGAAGACATCTGGTCTTGGACTTTTTTCTTTTGGGAGTTTTTGATTACCAAATTCAATTTCATTACTAGTAATTAGTCTGTTGAAATTTTCTATTTCTTCCTGATTAAGTTTTAGAAGACTATGTTTTGAAGAATTTACCCATTTTTTTCTATGTTGTCCAATTTGCTGGCTTCTAATTTTTCATATTATTCTCTTTTTAATTCTTTGTATTTCTATGATGTTGGTTGTTATTTTTCCTTTTTTTGTTTCTGAGTCTAAGTAAAGGTTTATCAATTGTATTTATCTTTTCAATAAAACAGCTCTTGGTTTTTTTATCTTTTTTATTATTTTTTTTTTAGTCTTCACCAATTTCCATTTTAATCTTTATTATATCTACACTTCTACTAGCTTTAGAAAAATAACAAAGCCTTGTCTCTTTAGGCATAAGGTTAGATTGAGACTTTTCTTATTTCTTATAACAGGCCTATATTGTGATAAACTTCCCTCTTAGACCTATA
>NW_021904978.1:0-1319 GCF_006229205.1 Suricata suricatta | reverse complement strand
CTGCCCCTCCACTGCTTACACTCTCTCTGTTTCTCTCAAAATAAATAAACTTCAAAAAAATTTTAGGGGCACCTGGGTGGCTCAGTGGGTTAAGCCTCTGGTGTCTGCTCAGGTCCCACAGTTCATGAGTTTGAGCCCCACGTCAGGCTCTGTGCTGACAGCTCAGAGCCTGGAGCATGTTTTGGATTCTGTGTCCCCCTCTCTCTGCCCCTCCCCAACTTGTGCTCTGTCTCTCCTTCAAAAATAAATAAACATTAAATTTTTTTAAATGTAAAAAAATGCAATGGCTTTCCTTGTGCCTAAAATATAGTGTCCATAAGAGAATGTCTGAGGGCACCAATCACTAGCATATGGTTAAAGCCCCGCCTGTTACAGAGACTTTCCTCACAGTTCTTAGGCTTAGAAGTCAGAAGGAAGTTTTCCGGCCATACAAGAAACCTTGAACCATGCCATAAACTGTGACTGCTGTAGAAGCAACTGGATGAATAGACTCTGAGCTCTGTGGTGTCTTTGGTCTCTGAACGTTTCTTGCCTGGCATGGAGGTGATACAACATATGTGTTTAAGGAATGTTGCACATGGGGTCCAGCTGGGAAAACAAAAACTATCTCGGATATTTTTAAAAGAGGGAATTTAACACAGGGGGTTGGTTACACAGGTGATGAAAGAGGTCAGAAGAGGGGAAAGTAAGTCAACTCAGCAATGAGCCACAGCAGGAGGAGTGGCATCATCACAGCACAGGGCTGGGGATATGTGGCAGTGACTGGAACAGCCTGAGATTTGGTCATCACCAGAAACACTGCCTGTTTGAGGTTAGAAGAGAGGGAAGAATGACCCTTGCTCATCTCTTCCTTCCCTTTCCACTTTCTCTCATTGTCTCTCATTTGCCCAATTTAGTGAAAATCAGCTGACAAAGGAGTCAGGGCGACCCAGTCCACAAAGCCTACATCATCACACCTGTGTTAAGAAGAGGTTCCCAAGACCAGCCTCAGGTTGGATGATTCAATAGGCTGTCATCCTCACTGCTGTGATTTATCACAGCAGAAAGATAAAAATCAAAATCCGCAAAGGAAAAGGCTCATGGAGTGAAGTCCAAAGAAAGTCAGGAGTAAGCCTCCTGAGTCCCCTCCCAGCATAGTCAGACACATGTGAAGACCCCTACCTATGAGTGTGACAATCCATGTGAAATGCTGTCCACCAGTGAGGCTCATGAGAGACCCAGTGCCCAGGGTTTTTATTGGAGGCTGGTCACACAGGCACTGTGCTGAGCACATACCAAACTCCAGTCTTGCAGAAGGAAAGCAGGTGCTCAGCATAAGC
>NW_021904977.1:0-562 GCF_006229205.1 Suricata suricatta | reverse complement strand
GGGAGCAAGGGGGGCAAGTAGGGAGGGTCAAGAGAGAGAATCCCTAACAGGCTTCACCCTGTCTGTGTAGAGCCTCCAACTCGCGAACCTTGTGATCGTAACCTGAACTGAAATCAAGACTTGGAAGCTAATCAGCTAAGTCAACCAGGTGTCCTATTTGTATTGTCCCTAATTTTTTTCATCAGTGTTTTACAGTTTTCAGGATTCAGGTTGTTTACTTCCTTGGTTAAATTTATTTCTAGGTATTTTATTCTTTTAACAACACTTGTGGAGCACCTGGGTGGCTCACTTGGTTGAGTGTTTTACTGTTGATTTCAGCTCGGGTCATGATCTCAGGGATTGTGAGATTGAGCCCTGTGTCAGACTCTGTGTTAGCAGTGCAGAGCATGTTTGGGATTCTCTGTCTCCCTCTCTCTGTGCCCCTCCCCTGACTTCTTACTCTCTCTCAAAAATAAATACACATTAAAAAATTTTTCTAAATGCAATTGTAAATGGGATGTTTTCTTAATTTCTTTTTCAGATAATTTGTTATTAGTGTATAGAAACAGAACCAATTTCTGAT
>NW_021904976.1:0-562 GCF_006229205.1 Suricata suricatta | reverse complement strand
CTGACTGTAATTAAATCATAAGTAATAATTATATACACTGATAAATAGTTGCAATCATTGATAAATACATTATTGGTGGTTGATATTTCATGTGACCAAAATATGTGGAGATGTTGAATGATTCTTGTCTCATTCTAATATAGAATATGAGCCACATTCAACATTGATAAAAACGGTATGTGTTGTATCTAATATGTTTGTGAATATGTTCTGATCAGATTCCATTTGATAGCATATGGGCACTAACACTGATAATCCAATGTAGATAGCCTCCTATGCAGGCAGCCATCACATTTGATGGGCACCCTTATTGCTTCCAGAGAGTATCACTGCATTAGTTTGGCTCTATGCTACTCTGAAAGGTACTATAGAATAATTGGTCTACTTTTGCTAAATTATGTTTTTCAACTAACAATGCCAACTACTGGAATTCTTAGGAGGCAAGAAGCTGTGTGGTGATCTCTGGCTATATTGAAGAGAATATCACTTAGCATTTAGACTTTATTCTATTAGAGCATAATCTGATTCCTGCCATTTGTGCCTTAAAATTTTAAAATTTTCA
>NW_021904975.1:0-562 GCF_006229205.1 Suricata suricatta | reverse complement strand
TTGTCTTTCTCTGACTTAGTTTGCTTAGATAATACACACCAGTTCCACCCATGTAGTTGCAGATGGCAAGATTTCATTCTTTTTGATCGCCAAGTAATATTCCATTGCGTATATATATGTGTGTGTGTGTGTGTGTGTGTGTGTGTGTGTGTATCACATCTTTTTTATCCATTCATCTTTTGATGGACATTTAGGCTCTTTCCATACTTTGGCTATTGTTGATAGCACTGCTATAAACACTGGGGTGCATGTGCCCCTTTGAATTTCTTTTTGATAAATACCTAGTAAGTAGTGCAATTGCTGGATCCTAGGGTAGTTCTATTTTTAATTTTTAAATTTTTAAATTTTTTAATGTTTATTCTTGAGAGAGAGAGAGAGAGAGAGAGAGCGAGACAGAGAGACAGAGCATGAGAAGGGTAAGGCAGAGAGAGACACACACGGAATCTGAAGCAGGCTCCAGGCTCTGACTGTGAGCACAGAGCTCGATGTAGAGCTCTAACCCCCTGCGTGAGATCACGACCTGAGCCAAAGTCGGATGCTTAACCAACTGAGCCACCCAGGC
>NW_021904974.1:0-562 GCF_006229205.1 Suricata suricatta | reverse complement strand
CCTGCCCCCTCCCCTTCCTCCTCCCCCCACAGCATAGCTAATGCCAGCAGCACCGAGCCCTCAGAGGATCTCCAAATTCCTGCCTTTCCCCTCAAATCAGAGGTGGGAGTGATGAGAACAGGCTGCCCCCTCCTCACTGGGCCCCCACCCTCATTCTTCACCTGCCCACCCACCTCAGTGGGGGGGAGGCCCCAGGACACGGGCCTTGGATGGCTTCTGCCACAGAATGGACACCTAGGTTCTAATCCACCTGCTCCCCATGGCTTGGTGCTTTGTTGGGAAATCAAGTCTCCTTCTCCAGCACACTTGCCCCCACCGGTCTTATTTGGGGCATGGTGGTGGTGGCAGCAGCCGGCTGGGTGTCCTTCTGGGTGTCAGCTTAGAGTGGAGCTTTTACAGATTTACGTGTATGTCTGTACTTTGGTGGAGCCCGGGGTGTAACGAGAGCAGTTTCACAGAACATTCATCCTGTCCCCTGAGAAAGATTCCCCTGGACTGCTCAGGAATGGCCTGTCCCCTCCCTCTCTCTCTGCCTGTCTCCCCCCCCCCCCCCCCCCCCCCC
>NW_021904973.1:0-562 GCF_006229205.1 Suricata suricatta | reverse complement strand
CCAAGGAACCTAGAAGTATAGAGGGGAAATTATTTTTCTCTCCTACACACACATACTAGTACATTTGTAATTTTATATGTTTTGTTATTGATATGTGTCGTGAGCATACTCCAAAGACACACCCCCAGGTTGTATCTCCAATGTCTGCTTTATTCAATCAGAAAGCAAAGTTAATCATAATTTATAAAGCAGGTTCAGGGGTCCACATTCAATGACCTTTCACCATATGGTTAAACTTGGCTTCTTAAACAGCACACAGAGCAGGATGTAGGATAAACCCTACAACAAACAAGTTGGCAGAGGGTCTAGGAAGTTAAGAAACGCCAGTGTGTGGGTGTGCAGTGGAGATAAAGACCAGGGCCAGTTGGGATCAGCTACTGGCACTTACTGCTTATCATGTTCAAGCAGTGAAGGGTCTCAGTTCTGTTCGGAGGCCAATAGGGCAGAGGCTTCTGCAGGCTGTTGTCCTTTTTTTTTATTTATTTAAAAAAAATTTTTTTACTTTATAAAGTTTCATATTTTTTAACATATGCAATTATTTTCCATCATTTACAATACAGTA
>NW_021904972.1:0-562 GCF_006229205.1 Suricata suricatta | reverse complement strand
GTTGTTGGAAGGGTTGCGTGAGATGATGTTCATGAAGCACTTAGCCCAGTGTCGGGTTTAGAATAAACCTTCAGAGAGTGACAAAGCTAGTTACGACCGCTGTGAAGGACTCTCAGTCCAATTCCCTACTTTGATCATGTCTTTGTGAGGATGGAGGACAGCCACTTAATAGCAGAAGCAGGAGAAAGGGCCCCATCTGCCTTCCCACTGATGAGAAACAATCAAGTTTTTCTGTTGACACATCTGGGTCATTCAGGTCCCCATTCTGTGAGTTTCATCCTCTGTAAAAACTGCCGTATGTCTGTTGATTTCATCGGTGGTTTCCTGATACACCCTCTGGGTAGGAAATCTGTTCACTGTTCTTGTAGCATGGAGGTCACAGAGGAGGAGGGAGGGGCGGGTCAGGGGCACGCCCACAGAAGACGCATGGCGGCAAGCTCCCTCCTGTCTGGGGTACCCAGAAAAGAAACGTGCCCTGGCAAGTGCAAAAATGCTGAGGAGTATGCACCTGCCACAGGCCAGGGGGACCTCCCAGGGCAATAAAACGACTCAGGGAAAACTT
>NW_021904971.1:0-562 GCF_006229205.1 Suricata suricatta | reverse complement strand
GGTAAGATAAGACAGTGCAGTTTCATGGTTATGAGCGTGGGATGGGATGTCAACTGTGTCCCTTGCTCAGACAGGACATGACTATGGGCAGTTTCTTGACTGTGTTGCATTGTCCTCATCTTCAAAAATGGAGAAATCACAGTCAATTCCCAGCATCACCATGAAAATGTACTGATATATGTGAAAGTCCTCCTCAGTTCCAGAAGCATGAATGGCATTCCATAAACTCCAAGCCGATAGTGTTATCACCCTAAGCAAGACTAAACGTACACAGCTGGAAACTTTCCCTGACCCTGATTTCTGGAAAACTAACTTTATACCATGCTGATGATGACTGTTGCTTTAACTATTTCCACAACTTCCTAAACATGGCCCGGTCTACACTCTATTTTTAACTATGCCTGAGCAAAACACAGAAGCAAGCAAAGAAGAAAGCAAGCAGAATATAAGAGTTGCCTAAATTTAATACTTCTAAGATGGATCTGAACTCTACTCCCCTCCCCCCACCCACCTCAGCTTTCACTTAGGAGTTATTGTGAAAAAATTTTCCCATGAGAAATTT
>NW_021904970.1:0-562 GCF_006229205.1 Suricata suricatta | reverse complement strand
CCTCCAACTTACAATGTGTTGGCTTGTGATTTTATTTTACATTGTGCAGAAGTGATAGCATTCAGTAGAAACCGTGTTGGGAATTTTGAACTTCTCCCAGGCTAGCGGCACACGGGACCATCCTCTCTCATGACAGGGGCAGCAGCCACGCGGTCACCAGGGTCAATAACCGGTATGCTTACAACCACTCTGCACCCACACGACTGTTCTGTTTTTGACCTCGAGTTAAGTATTTAATAAATTCCATGAGATCACTAACACTAAAATAGGCTTTGTGTCAGATGATTTTGCACAATTGTAGCCTAAGCACAGAGTACTCCGAGCACTTCTAAGGTGAGCCAGGCTAAGCTACAACGTTTGTTAGGTTAGGTATATTAAATGCACTGTCAGTTTAGGGTATTTTCACTTTAGGATGGGTTTGTTGGGACATAGCCCCACTGCAAGTCAAGAAATATCTGTACACCATTCTCTGCTCTTCTGTAGTTTCTCTGTTATCTTTTCACCAATGTGTGAACAGTACTTACCGAAAGGAAATTACACACTTTTTCTCTAAAGGCTGTTG
>NW_021904969.1:0-562 GCF_006229205.1 Suricata suricatta | reverse complement strand
TACTGTGTTAATTACAAAACTAGGAAAGCAAGACTTACAAGGAAACTAGAAATTAACAGGCCATCAGAGTGGATGACAGAGAGTTGATTCCATTAGAAAATGCCAGCTTAATCACTTATCCAAATTCTTTGATAAAAAACAAATGCTGAGATAAAAAAAAATCACCAGAACATTCACCAACTGCAAATGTGAATACACTTGACTCTTGGAGAAAACAGGAGTTAGGGGCAGTCCTCATAATCAAAAACAGGTAAATAGCTTTTCACTCCCAAAAAACTTACAAATAGCCTAATGTTGACCAGAAGCTTTAACCATTAACACATATTTTGTTTGTTATGTGTATTATATATTATATTCTTACAATAAAGGAAAGTAGAGAAAAATGTTAAAAAGGAAGAGCAGGTACATTTACAGAAATGTGTAAATACGTCCAGAATATCTGTGTATAAGTGGACCTACGCAGGTGAGTCCATGTTCTTCACGGACCCAATGGTAATGACATTCCCTAAGTCTGAGGCTTGTGGTAGAAATCAAATTGAGATTTTTAAAATAATTGAGTAAT
>NW_021904968.1:0-562 GCF_006229205.1 Suricata suricatta | reverse complement strand
TTATTTAGAATCCTAGACTGTGAAAAGTGGAAGGACATTTGGGATATTTTAGTCTAACTGTTTCATGTTGCAAATTGGGATGTGAAGGGTTAAGTGATATTTCTCCAAGATTCCATTAACTGACAGAAAAGTTGGAACTGAAACCAAGTTACTACAGTTTTCCATAGTTTTATTCTTTTCCCCTTAAAGTGTCAATTCTAAAAACTACTTGGTCTAGGAGGATATTGTACTTCTTAAATTTTTCCTGCAGAGTTCATCCAAATGAAAGCAGGATTGTCAAAGAGTAGCTGCCATAAAAAAGGAACAAAGTCAGGCGGGCAGACTCTGTCTTTCCCAGTAGGAAGTCACAGAGCAGTATATTCCCATAACGTTCATAAAGCGAATATTCTAGAAAGAATTAGAATTCATAGAGGGCAGAGATCAGGGCTTGTCTCTTGAAGTGGTGTTCTGAGGTATTTTAAAGCCATATTTGGATCATTTTTTGGCTGAGATCATTCTCTTTCAACCAACTATCAATGATAGAGACGTGGGTTTATTTGTGTAACATATCAATAAAATATTG
>NW_021904967.1:0-1319 GCF_006229205.1 Suricata suricatta | reverse complement strand
AAATACAAATTAACACTATACAATTCTTCCATCAAATCAGCAAAACTTTTTAAAAATGTAAATATTCAACAGAAAAAATATAATACAAAGAATACACAAACTCCTGGATGCAACAAACATTAATATGTTATTTTAAAAAGCAGCTTGGAAATATGTATCAAGAGCCTTTAAGTATTCATACCCTTTCCTCCTCATAACAGCAAAAGCCAAAAATAGCTCAAAGGATCAACATTGGGGAATTTAATTCAAAATCCATACATTTTAGGGAGAACAATATGTTTTGTTAAAAAGTTCAAAACCCTACTTTAAGAGAGAAAGGAAGACAGACATATCCATATTGTGATAATGTTGTTACATATTATAGAAGGCAACATATTCAAATGTTAACAAAAGTAGAATTGTGAATGACTTTAATCTTCTACTTCACATTTTTCTATTTTCAAATTTTTCTACAAAGCATTTACTTAAAAAAAATTCCTTTTCATTTCCAAGCAAAAGTTAATTGATCAAGCATAAGTCTTCAGAAAAACTGTGAGGTAAGATGATAGCTTATCAAGATGCATTTCAGTGCATAAATACGTATGGTAAGGGGTGCTGAGATCCCGGCTTCAGCGGGGCTGAGCCTGGCCACATGGACTGAGAATGCAAGTGATCTTAGCCAGCTGTCCTCAACAGCTCCCCCCTCCCCTGACATTCTCCAAAATAGATCAATTAGATTTTCTAAATGTAAACCTTCCAAGACAACTGACCCTTACCTACAAAGGTGGACACTATTTTGGTGCCTCGGTCTGAAAAGGCATTTATATGATAGCCACCCTGAGGTTCAGTCTATGCTAAATACTTATCAAAAATAAGTTACTGGAAAAACTTTTCCTTGCTGTCCACGTACACTGATTAACATTAAGTTAGTCTGTTCAGAGAACTAACTTCTTGAACTTAATGAAGTCTGATGTCCATTATTCATATTCACTAAAATCAAAATTCTCTACAAGAGCAGACTTTACAGAACTAGTCTCAACTTAGAGTGATTTTACAGAGAAGTAACATTCTGTCCCCTCCATCATTAGAAGAAAGAATACTCTCACCATAAAACTGCAAAGAGTGATTAAGAGTACAAAAAGGTGATCTATAAAGATGAGACATTTGATTAAAAGCCTCAAATACTCAACATCACCAAAAAGGATTTTCACACTAATATTCACTACAAATACTCTAGTTTTGCTCATCTGTAAGTTCCCCAAATGCAAGAACTGCCAGAATTATCTTGATCATGTATCTCCAAACAATTCTTAAAACAGCAATAGGTTCTCAAAGACTTC
>NW_021904966.1:0-562 GCF_006229205.1 Suricata suricatta | reverse complement strand
TATTTTTTATACAGAGAGAGACAGAGAATGAGAGGGGGAGGGGCAGAGAGAGGAGGAGACACAGAACCGGAAGCAGGCTTCAGGCTCTGAGCTGGCTGTCAGCACAGAGCCTGATGCGGGGCTCGAACCCACGAACGTGAGATCTGACCTGAGCCGAAGTCGGAGGCTTAACCGACTGAGCCACCCAGGCGCCCCTCTTAAGCCTTTCTACATATTAATGAATAAGCAATTGGGACAAGCCTTTGTTTTTTTGACTCACTTGCATGGTATTGTAACTGGGCCCAAGGGCGGGAGAGTACTTGGCTCTGGGGGTCCCAAGCAGACCAGGTTTGGCCACTAGCTGCTGATAAAATCCAAAGGCAGAGGGAAGAGCAGTGGGGAAACAGAAAGGGATTTATTTCCGTGAAGCCAACACCAGGAAGACAGAGGACTAGCATCTTCAAAGACTGTCTCCAAAGTGCTGACAACACTTGCAGGTTAATACAAGGAAAATATGGGACAAAGTGTAGGTGCGTGCAGGTGGGCAGTAAAGCTCAGGTCAGTCATTGTCTTGGTTCAATCA
>NW_021904965.1:0-562 GCF_006229205.1 Suricata suricatta | reverse complement strand
TGGCACCTGAAACCTTCACACCTTCACTGAGACTTGATTCCTGTTGGTATAAAATATTTTGGTTGGTAGCTCAAGAGTAAATGTTTCCCTCCTCACAAAAGCCGTGGCTCCTTGGTAGAGTTGGGGATAAGGTTCTATATATTTCACTCCCTCTACTCTTGCTTCTTCAGTCTTTTGATTCTCCTCTTGAAACCTCTTCCCCATTCCCTCCCATCCTTGTAACTCCTCTCCATCCCCTGCCTGGTCAGTTCTTCTTGCCTTCTTTCTCGGGCATTTCACTTCTATTATTCCTCTCAGCCTTCTTCATCTATTACTCCAACTTTGAAGACAGGAAGATGAGATTTAAGCACAGCATCTGTGAGAAAGTGGGCTTCGGACATAGCAAGAGGCATGGTGGTCAGGCATCAGGAAGATTCTGAGAGGCACTGAAAAAGTAGCTGAAATGCTCCCTGACCAATCTTCCCTGAAGTGAACATGACAGAGACTTAAAACAATTTTGGTTAGATTAAGGGATCATGAAGCCCTCTTTATCTGATGTCTAGCCTTAGCAATATAATAATTA
>NW_021904964.1:0-562 GCF_006229205.1 Suricata suricatta | reverse complement strand
AAAAAAAAGTTCATTTGAATAGAAATATATATTTTTCTAGAAGACATGGAGTCCAAATTCACCTGTCTTCCTACTTGGGCATCATCACCATCTCCACTCTCTCATCCTGATGTTTATGACATCACGGTCTGTCTCCATACCTGCATCTAGATTGTTGAAGTAGTGCCTCCTCACGTTGCTCACTGGAATTATCTACCAAGCTCCTAAAATGCAGATTCTATGGCCCTAACTCAGACAAGAATAATAATAAGAATGAAAACAAGAGCCTGGAAAGTGAATCTTATTAGTTACAAAAGAATCTAGTCACATTTAGAGGTTAGAAAGCATGTTTACATGCATTGTCTTACCTGATCTTTCCTTTGTGGGAAGGTGCATAGCCAGAATTTTACAAAGTGAATTTTGGAAGGGAAATCATATGGAAATAAACCTGCCCATCATCCCCCACAGACACAGTACCCTCCATTCTTTTACCAGGGCAAGGAATTGCAGAAAGGATATGCGGTGGAGAATCATGATGCTCGCAAGATTTATCTAGAGACATCGTTGTTTGTGGTTGGTTGTG
>NW_021904963.1:0-562 GCF_006229205.1 Suricata suricatta | reverse complement strand
GTGAGTGTTAGTTATTTTGGACTGATTGCATTGTTTCCAAGGTGACGGCCACTGTTTTCAGGAGGCTGTGAGCTCCTGGATGCTGTACCTGGTGGCAGTGCTGCCCAAGGGACGCAAGCTCGTGTGGGAGGTGCAGCTTGATGGCCAAAATTCAGCCTATCCCACCCAGAGGGTCACTGATTGTGTTACAAGAACACAGCGGGCAAACGACACAGTTCCTGTGCACACACAGGCACGTACTCACGTGCACACCCACATGCACCTTTCACAAACTCGGCGGGCAGCCTATCTCACTCGGAGCCCTGGACTGGTGACTGGCCTTGGCCAGGTGACTCAGGGGCACCATTAGGGCCAGAAGAAGGAGCGTATTTACTCTGTGACAACATGTGTGGGTCAGGTGGCAGAGCCCAGGGCAGCTGACTTGCGTGCCATGAGTCACACGATGCTGTCCCACGGGCTAGAACAGACCCCTGCACGAGGGACAGCAAGGCCAAGAAGACACACGTCTGGCGGGCAGATTGCATCTGCTGCCACTGCGGTCGACTGTGCCGGGGCCGGTCAC
>NW_021904962.1:0-562 GCF_006229205.1 Suricata suricatta | reverse complement strand
AGGGAGCCCTGGACCTGCTGGAGCTGAACTCCAGCAAATAGTAGAGGAAGTTCTCACGTTGTTCTAGCTAGACCTCTCTTAATACAACAATTTTGGTTTCTTGATCATGATACTCCATATTCTATGACAATGAGTGGTTGTTTTACTGTTATTCAGTCTTCACTCTTTCTTCTATCCTCTCCCTTTGCCACGTGACATTGTTGTTTCTCTCACTCTACCCCACTCTTGGATTTAGACTAAGTCGTGTGACTTACTTTAGATCATGGGATATTGTAACCTTGGCATGAGCAGAATGAACATGTACATGAGATATGTTTGTGCTTTGAGATTTATTTCTTAAGATTCTGTCATGAGAAGTCTATTAATCAGCTAGTTTGAAGTCCTGGTCCAAGGAGAATAAGAGACACATGGGATACTTGTAGCTTAGAACTGACGTTAAACTTTATTTAACTTCATCTATGTTGCTGGCAACAGTTAAAGAAAAACTCCCAATCTTTGTGTTCCAGAAAATGACTTGCTGCAAAGAACCACTCTTTTCAACATGGTTTAGATAAGATTTCTG
>NW_021904961.1:0-562 GCF_006229205.1 Suricata suricatta | reverse complement strand
TTTTGTGTATTAGAACTCGGAGATATGTTTATTTCTTCTTGAGATAATTTCAGAGTTACTTAAGAATATTATCCTTTCCTGCTCTTAAGTGAATTAATCTTTCTCAGTGGCATATTTACAGGTAAATAGCCCGAATATATTTACATATACATGTCTCAGTAGCAATCCTTATAATTGCTTGCTGATCAAAACAATGATTTTTATTTCAAAATTAATGAAAATATTTAAAAATTTCAGAAAAATTGTCTTTAAAAAAGACTCAAAGATGCCTGTGTGGCTCAGTCGGTTAACATGTGACTTTGGCTCAGGTCATGATCTCACGGTTCATGAGTTCAAGCCCTGCATCCACTTCTGTGCTGACAGCCGGGAGCCTGGAGCCTGCTTCAGATTCTTTGTTTTCCTCTCTCTCCCTGCACTTTTCCCGCTTGTGCTTGTTCACTCCATCTCTGAAAAATAAATAAATGAACATTTAAAAACTATGGAGGGCTAATGTTGCCCCAATAAAAAGAATAATAAAAATGAATAAAGATGGAAAGTAGTTATATTTATATTTAAAGCATAA
>NW_021904960.1:0-562 GCF_006229205.1 Suricata suricatta | reverse complement strand
GTAGCCTGCTTCGGATTCTGTGTCTCCCTCTCTCTCTGCCCCTCCCCTGCTCACTCTCTCTCTCAAAAATAAATAAAACATTAAAAAACTTAAAAAAAGAAAGAAAGAGAGACTCTCAGGCCAACGCCCAGAACCTGGAGCAGAGTATGTCTCTTTACAAGACCCCGGGACGGCTCCTGGACAAGAACATCTGAGGCCTGGTCTAGCCATCCTAGCCTGAGGGCTCCCTCTCCTATTTTTATGTCATACCACATATTATTCCCTTTTCTTATTCCTTTCTGTTCATATATTCCTTTAGAGCACATGTACCTTTTACTCACAGCACTTCTGCTATTTGAGAAAGAAAATTCCATGGGGCTCCTGTGGGGCTCAGTTAAGTGTCCAACCTTGGCTCAGGTCATGTTCTCACAGTTCGTTCGTGGGTTCAATCCCAGCATCTGGCTCTGGACTGACAGCTCAGAGCCTGGAGCCTACTTCGGATTCTGGGTCTCTGTCTCTCTTGGTGCCCCTCCCTGCTTGCTTGCTCTCTCTCTCTCTCAAAAATGAATAAACATTTTAAAAA
>NW_021904959.1:0-562 GCF_006229205.1 Suricata suricatta | reverse complement strand
CCTTATAAGATTCAAAGAGCATTACAAGTAAATGGAGAGCTGGTTTAATAGTCTACCTATTATAGTCTTGGAATTTTTAATTGATAAGCTCAGTTTGAGATGAATCTTTGCTTGCCTATAAACACCAAAAGCTGATTAATGCCATCAGAGAATGAAAGAAATATGTTGTCTAAATCAAGAGAGGCAATATCTTTTTTTTTAAATGTTATATTTATTTATTTTAGAGAGAGAACCCATACCTGTGCAGGGGAAGGGCAGAGAGAGGAGGAGGGTAGAGAGAATCCTAAGCAGGCTCTGTGTTGTCAGCTCAGAGCTCTGACATGGAGCTCAAACCATGAGGTCATGACCGGGGCCGAAATCAAGAGTCAGACGCTTAACCAACTGAGTCACTTAGGCGCCCCTAGAGAGGCAATATTCTTAAGTAGACAGCATCTAGAGTAATGTATTTTTTTTTAAAAAATACTACTTGGAAATGAGAAAGAATGCAATCTTCCATTTACAACAACATGGATGGAACTGGAGGGTATTATGCTAAGTGAAATAAGTTAGTCAGAAAAAGATA
>NW_021904958.1:0-562 GCF_006229205.1 Suricata suricatta | reverse complement strand
GCCACGGGTCCCTCCTTGGCTCCTTTCTTGCAGAAAGAAAGTCTATTAACTTAGGAGAGGGCGGGGTGAAGCCTGCTAGGGTTATAGGATTAGGCTCTGCGAAGCCCTATTAAAGTTTTATGAAGCCCAGCCTGGCTGTGACGGCAGTTATCCCACAGGCCCCGAGCTGTTCTGCCCGACCGCTCCTGCGTCCTCCCCGGCCGCTTCGGAAAGGCAGAGCCCCATTCTGGCCTCCATGCCCAGAGCGGTTCCTAGTGGAGAACTCTCACTGTTAACACCTCTGGCTGCTCGCCAGGAAAACCTCCAGGTCGCTTTGTGTAATTTCTGTTTTCCTTTCTCTTTTCATAGCCCTCTCTGGGGGCTGCTGGCTAAAATCCATCACTTCGGGTCTCCCCATCACTTATTCTCACTCTGGTTTCAGCCCAGCTTGGAGGAGACCTTTTGTTTGCACAAACCAGCAGGATGACAGATAGGCCATCAATATTCATGGTCTGGAATCCCAGGAATGGGCTCTTCTAGGAGGGTGGATTTCCGAGTAGGCCGGGCTGACTGATCAGAATCA
>NW_021904957.1:0-562 GCF_006229205.1 Suricata suricatta | reverse complement strand
TTTATATGCCCTTTCCTTAATGCAGAGTTTTTGTTTGTTTGCTTATTTGTTAGGAAGTGGATATAAAACCAAGTTAATATATTACTTAGCAGCTCTTGCATTTAGGTGGGAACAGTAATTCTTCCCAAGGACCTTCAGAATAAGCAATGTTAAAAATATTAGGTCATCTGTTAGCCTATGCCTCTGAATGACTGTTGGAGCAAAAGCCTTCATTTATCCTGATCATCAACACTCAAGTGACTTATTGCATTAAGCTATTGAAATACTGGTGTTTATTACAGCAGTCAGTAATGCTGTGATTATTATTAATAGCTAAATATCTATTTTCTTGCTCTTCCCCAGTCTACCTGGTTCACTTTTTTGTATAATCCATTTAGATTACTTGGCTAACAGTTTCTTGATAATCTTGAAGCAGATAATCCCTTGTCTTTATCCCATGCTTGCTGGAAAAACCTACAAATTTGGATTTGACTAATCATGTAGTATTTTGCTTATGTTTGTGCTATTCTGTGACACTGGAGAATATCACCTAGCTATGTAGATTTGCACCATTACTAATTCA
>NW_021904956.1:0-1319 GCF_006229205.1 Suricata suricatta | reverse complement strand
CCCAACCAACTGAACCACCCCAGTACCCCTATTTTGGCTATTTTAATTTGAGATATCTTATCCTGGGCTTTCCAGAAAGTAGCATCTAAGATAAACCTTTATATTCAAATTTTTATTGGTGAATGAGATTTGGGTAGTGGGAATGAGGGCCGAGAAGAGCAAAGCAGGGAAGGAGGCGGAGTCAACATAAAGAAGGGCTATCAAAATTGGCCACTACTTCATGTGATTTATTGTTCGATCCATCAGGCTGCCTAAAGAGTCATATTAAACACATGTTAAGACAGTCCTTCAGATGAAGAAAGAGGTAGTATTCAACAATTGACCCATTTTATTATGGGTTTTTTCCAGGAATCATTACCTTACTTCTAGGTTGTGCACATAGGTCAAATATTCTGCACGGTGTCTTACAGTGAAGCTCTGGAGCACAAAGGAATCCAAACTGAAGATGCAGAGCTGAGATGAAAGGCTTTTAGGAGGCACCAGCGGGACAACCAAGGGAAACTGGGGAGGCTGAGACAGTCTGAAGTGGTGCACGACAGATACTCAATATATCTCTTTTTCTTGTGCATTTACAAGAAACGAAGCTGAAACTGTTAATGTTTTGGCTCCATTAGCAGCAGCAGAAATTTGCAAATAGTTAAATGATGTCTGATTTATATGCATTATATCAGATATTTCAAATAGAAGCTCAATTCAGTTAATTTCAATAGTTGTTCCACTTTTAAATTCAATTCATAAAATAAGAATAAACTATTTGAAAGTTCATTTGGCCAAAGGTGAAACATCTGCCATTTCTTCCATTATTGTGAATGCTATCATACATTTAGTTAAAAACATTTATCACTACAGTAAAATAATTCATGTTTTCTGGTGACAATACAAATATAAATTTTGTATTTATACAAAGTATAAGTATCGAGGTAGAAGTAATGCTCATATTGAATGAAGGAACTTAATCTGGAGTAGAAAAGTATTTAAAATTAGTGGTAGTGTGCATATCACTCAGAGTTGTATCTGCGATGTTGTTGGCCAACAGGTTGTTCTGAAACCAAATCAAATTGGCTTTTTGATTTGTAAAAGATGAAAAAGTTGGAGAAATTACCTTTTCTGATTTAAAGACTTGTTGTGAAGCTACATAAGTTGAACAGTGTAGATTTGTTATAAGGGCTGATACATAGATGCATGGATTAGAATATGTGACCTAGAAATAGACCCACACATATAATGTCAGGAGATTTTGACAAAGGTGTCAAAGTCACCCAATAGTGAAATAGTTTTCTTTCTCCCAGTAAGTGGAAGTGTTCCAACTGGATATTCAT
>NW_021904955.1:0-562 GCF_006229205.1 Suricata suricatta | reverse complement strand
CGACTCTTAAATGAAAAATTGTCTTGCCCAAAATTGTCTTGCCCTAAGAGATTTATTGCTGCCTTAATATTAGGAATAACTGCATTGATTTCTATTATTACTGCTGTTACTGTTTCTACTGTCACACTGGTTAAGAAAGTACACACTGCTTCTTCTGCCAATAATTTATCAAAAAAATGTGTCTTTAGCTCTTACTATTCAGGAAATTGTGTCCTAGAGAAAGCATTGTTGTACAGTGGCAAACCTTAGGTTATACTGCATGGGTAAATGCTGCAACTACTCATATATATGTGTAGTCCCTAAAGTTTTAATGTTTTGGTATAAGATCATTACTTAACACTTTTAGTAATCAAAATGTTAAGTGTCACTAAATTTCTTTGTTAAAATGCATCATAATGAACTCTTGTCAGATCTTTAGCAATGTTCATATCTGAAATTTTGTCATAGAACATGTTTCTTCTTCAAGGGAAGTTGTAAAAGAGACTTTGCGGATGAAAGCAGTATTTGACATCTTTTAGATTAATACTAAAATGGGTAGAAATTTCCAGAGCTAGAAGCTGCA
>NW_021904954.1:0-562 GCF_006229205.1 Suricata suricatta | reverse complement strand
TCCCCCTGGTTCTCCATTAGGTCTCTCTTGTTTTCCTGCTAGACCTATGAGTGCAAACATATGGTTTCTGTCCTTCTCTGCCTGGCTTACTTCACTCAGCATGACACCCTCAAGGTCCATCCACTTTCCTACAAAGGGCCATATGTCATTCCCTCTCATTGCCATGTAGTACTCCATCGTGAATATATACCACATCTAAAAGGGTATTTTTTAAAGTCTCCTTCCCATTCCCATTCTTGTTTACCCTACACCTCCTACAAAAAATCGCTTTTATACATTTCTTGTTTGACTTAATAAGATTTATTTAAGCATAGATAGGGAAACATACATGCACACATTTTATTTTCTCTTATATAAAATATAGCTAGCTGTATGTACTGTTAAATGTTTTGCCATTCCTCCTAAGATATACTGGAGATATTTTTTATTGGGATGTAGAGCATTCTCATTCTTTTTTATGGCTACAGAAGATTCCAATTTGCATATATTACATAGTTTGTAATGTCAAAATATTTTAATAAACCAATAATGCTGCAATGAATAGCTTTATATATATGATATT
>NW_021904953.1:0-562 GCF_006229205.1 Suricata suricatta | reverse complement strand
TATGGCGGTTTAATATTGGTTGTTGCTGTGGTTATTGAAAGCTTCAGATAAAGTTAAAGATGTTTTAGGTGTAGGCTGGTTCATGAGAAGTTTTTTTCTCCAGTGTCTTTGGAGAAAGACATTTCTTCTTGGCTTTTGTTTCTCCTTTTTTTTTTTTTTTTTAAATTCTCTAGAATCTCTTTCTTGCAGCTCTGCTAGTTTGATTACTAGCACTTTGACTGGACGCTCTTTCCGATGGGTCATTGGGAGAGAGGGACAGTTGGTCTTTGGCGGGAATGGAGTCCTGGGTCTTATGGTAGACAAGTGCCCCAGCGCCTTCTCCGTCTGTAGTGTTGGCCTGGTACTTCTTGCAGACTCTTCCTCAAGTACGAGACTCTGTTTTTCCTTCATGTTTCCTTCCCCAGTGGTGACAAGTTCCCGCAGTGTCCTGGGTGACTACTTTTGTTCTAAGTCTCTCCCTGGACGTTAAAGTTGCTCCGTACCGGAAGTTGGGGTATGGGTGTGGGTGGACGTCTGTCAGGGCTGCCAGGTCCTCCTCGAGCCAGAGTCCAGTGGGAGTCGG
>NW_021904952.1:0-562 GCF_006229205.1 Suricata suricatta | reverse complement strand
GGCACAAACATGGCTCAATCAGTTAAGTATCTGACCCTTGGCTTCAGTTTAGGTCATGATCTCACAGATTTGTGAGTTCGGGCCCCACATCAAGCCCTGTACTCAGCACAGAGCCTGCTTAGGACTCTCTGTCTCCTTCTATTTCTGTTCCTCCTCTGCTTGCTTGCTCTCTCTCAAAAATAAATATATAAGCTTTATATTTAAAGGGCGGGGGCACTGGGTGGCTCAGTTGGTTAAGCATCTGACTTCAGCTCAGGTCATGATCTCTTACAGCTCAGATCCTGGAGCTGACTTCAGATTCTGTCTCCCTCACTCTCTGCCCCTCTCCTGTTCATGCTCTGCATCTCCCTCTCTCTCAAAAATAACAAAACATTTAAAACTGTTTTTTTAAATAAAATAAATAAAAATAAATAACATGCAAGCAATAGAAAATTTTGGAAATGCTATAAAATACAAGGAGAGGTGATGGGGCAAATTACTCATAACCATGAAAGTACTACTATTGGTGCATTTCTCTACAGTCTTTTTTCCCCAACACTTTATTTGTTGTTGTTTCCTATTA
>NW_021904951.1:0-562 GCF_006229205.1 Suricata suricatta | reverse complement strand
AGCAAATTCTTTGACATGGGCCTTCTCAACTTCTTACTAGACATGTCACCAGAGCAAGGGAAACAAAAGCAAAAATGAACTATAGGGGTTTCATTGAAAAAAAAAATCCCTGAAAAGTGAAGGAAATCATCAAAAAAACTGAAAGGCAACCTATGAAATGGGAGAAGATATTAGCAAAGGACATATCTGATAAAGGGTTAGTATTCAAATATATAAAGAACTTAATAAGACGTCTGGGTGGCTCAGTTGGTTAAGTGTCTGACTTTGGCTCAGGTCATGATCTCACGTTCACGGCTCTTGGGGTGCAGCCATTCTGGAAAACAGTAGAGAAGTTCCTCAAAAAGTTAAAAAGAGAACCAGCCTATAACCCAGCAACTGTACTACTATGTATTAACCTAAAGGATGCAAAAACACTGATATGAAGGGGCACATGCACTGTTGTTTATAACAGCATTATCAACAATACTCAAATTACAGAAAAAGCCCATATGCCCATTGACGATGAGTAAAGAAGGTGTACATATATGTGATGCCATATTACTCAACCATCAGAAAGAATGAA
>NW_021904950.1:0-562 GCF_006229205.1 Suricata suricatta | reverse complement strand
CTTAGAAAATAAGGAGAAAAGCTTTATTTCACTCATATAATTACACTAGCATCTATTTTCTTAAAAACGGTATTGAGTATGTTTTACCCACAGCTGTGAGAGAAGACAGAACAAGGATTCTAGAATTTTCCAACAAAGTCCTTGGGTTTCTTAAGGAAGTCTCCTAAATTGTGTTATGATTTTATTATTATTATTATTATTACTATTTATACACCCATGTACTTCCCTATTATATCATCTGAATCTGTAATTTTATCAATATCTTCTTCACCGATATCCTTGTATCAACTCTACCTACATCTCTAGCTTTATCATTTATATTAACACCATCCATACTTGTATTTAAATCATCTGTGTATCTCCATCTATATTTATCTCTGCCTATACCATCTATGTGTATAGCTAAGAAGTCAAATTATTCTTACGAAACATAATTCACCTCCATGCACAAAGCAGTAAATATTAGAAACTCCATCTGACTTCCATTTCATCCTGACCAAGTTTCCATACATGAAATCCATCCATTTCCAGGTATTGTCAAGGCATTGAGGATGGGGTTCAC
>NW_021904949.1:0-562 GCF_006229205.1 Suricata suricatta | reverse complement strand
TCTACTCAAGAGGTTAATGGTCATTAAGACAATTAATTTCCCATTTTTGAGAAAGGTGTTTTCTCCTTCATGTTCTTCTGCTCAGTTTTCTTCAGACTATGTAATCCTTTGTAAAATGGCAAAGATTATACTCCAACTCCATAAATGAATTATCCACGTATGAGAGGACAGCTTACATCATGGTTTTATTGGTTCTTTTTGTAAGTATTTTTATTGGGATATAATTTCAATAGCATAAAATCCACCCATGGTAAATAAACACCTCAAAGATTTTTAGTAAGTTTAAACTATTTTGCCAATCACCACCACAATACAATTATTTTTAAAAAATTTTTAATGTTTCCTTATTTTTGAGACCAAGAGGGAGTGAGCACACTAGTGGGGGAGGAGCAGAGAGAAAGGGAGACAGAATCCGAAGCAGGCCCCAGGCCCTGAGCTGTCAGCATAGCTGCCCAACCCACTGAGCCACCCAGGCGCCCCTACAATCCAATTATTTTTAAACATTTCTAGGGGTGCCTAAGTGTCCCAGGCAGTTACATAGCTGACTCTAAATTTCAGCTCC
>NW_021904948.1:0-562 GCF_006229205.1 Suricata suricatta | reverse complement strand
GGTCATGTGAGCCCCTGGATCAAGTATTGCCTGAAGCCCACCTTCATAGGGTTAGTAGCACAAAACAGACTCCTCTAAGGCTTTTTTTTTTTACTATTATCTGTGGGTGTGTAGATAGACAGATATAGAAAATATAGATATAAAGGGAGATTTATCTGAAGGAACTGGTTCACATGATTGTAGAAGCTGGCAAATCTGAAATCCGTAATGCAAGCTGGCCGCCTGGGCATCCAGGTAAAAGTTGATGTTGCAGTCTCGAGTCTGAAGGCTGGAAACAAAGGCAGAATTTCTACATTGCAACCTGGAGGCAGCCTTCTGTCTTTGTCAGGGAACCCAGCCTTTGTTCATAGCCTTCAACTGATTATACCAGGCCCACCCACATTAGGGAGGCTAATCTGCTTTAAAGTCAACTGACAGTGGATGTTAATCACATCAAAAAATATCTTTACAGCCACATCTAGACTGGTGTTTGGACAAACATCTTGTTCCTATAAGCTAGCCAAGGGACACACAAAATTAGCCATCATAGTCATGTTTTTCTGAACATTACAGCTGAAAGAGA
>NW_021904947.1:0-562 GCF_006229205.1 Suricata suricatta | reverse complement strand
TGGCCTGGAAAATAAGTCACTCCTATTTCCCAGTGGCTTATATTTCTCTAAGTGGCTTGATTATCTGTTTTCTTTGGCAGTAATAGTAGATTAACATGAACAAATTCTTGATCTCCGTTAGAATACCCTGTTGTGAAGCTCCAGTCAGATCATCTCTCTTGGCACCTTTGTCTAGATGAGGTTTATTGATGAGGCTCCAAAGTTCATAGTTACAATCACATTCTTTCCCTGCTTCCTTCAGATGACTCTGACAGAGGCTTTTTGAGCTTGGAGCTCACCCAAATTCCCCAGTCATGTATTTACTGGAAATCTCTTGGCATATTTCTGCTGATCCCATCCAGGCCAACTGGTCTACTTTCACTCTTAAAGGGGAACACGTCCTTAGGATACCTCCCGTAAGATTTTGAGATCATTTAGAGACCATTCTGAGGTTTGTAAAGGCTTTCCCCTAGAGCAAGAACAGCAAGGAAACTGGCCTAGTCATGAAATAAGAGGATTGTTTTGCTTTCTATGGCATTTCTGGCATTAGCACAGTGTCTGAAGCACCCTAGGCATTCAGTAC
>NW_021904946.1:0-562 GCF_006229205.1 Suricata suricatta | reverse complement strand
CTTGCTGAGGTGACATTTTGTCATTGTGAAATTTGTCTCTGTCTCCTCTCCTGTTTCTCTTACTTTAAAGTCTCTGATAGTAATATGGCTGCATTAGCTCCCTTTGGGTTAGTTGTATGCAATGGGATATCTTTTATGCTCTTTCCTTTCAACTTGTATATTTCCTTATATTTGAGGTATGTCTTTGGTAAGCAACACATGTTTGGGCTTTATTTTCATTGTTAGTCTGGCAATATCTGTCTTATTTGGAGTCTTTAGTCATTTTTATTTAGTGTTGTTATTAATGTATGGGGTTTATATCTGCCAGTTTACCATGTACTTTCTTTTGGGCCTGTCTTGGCTATGTTCCTTTCTTTACCTTACATTGGATTTTTTTGAATTAAGTGTTGTTTTTTTTTTTAATTTTTTAATGTTTATTTATTTTTGAGAGAGAGAGAGCAGGGGAGGCCCAAGAGAGAGGGAGACACAGAACCTGAAGCAGGCTCCAGGCTCTGAGCTAGCTGTCATCACAGAGCCCGACACAGGGCTTGAAACCACGAATCATGAGATTATGACCTGAGCC
>NW_021904945.1:0-1319 GCF_006229205.1 Suricata suricatta | reverse complement strand
TTTAAGAGTGAGTTCCTCTAACAGTGTTACATTGAAGGCCAAAATTCACCTGAATGTGTAATAAACCAGTCATTTTGCTTCAGACCCTCATGGTGTGTAGAACAGTATTACCACGTACTAAATCAGATGACTCTCAGGGGCTAACCCTGCAGAAATCTCCTGGAAGGCACAATGATATGACCAAGGAGCCCAGGTGAATTCTCACCCTCTGATAGAGATGGGATTAGAGCTCTGCAGTTCTTCTTGATAATGTTAGTCTCTAAGCAACCAACTTTTGGCAACTCCAGAATTATGGAATGTGGATTTCATGCAGCTGTGAAAATCCTGTCTTGTCCATAAGCAACTACTGTGATTATGGAGAAGCAAGAAATATTGAAAGGAAAGCAACCAAACAGTCCTTGGGAGGAGTGTCTTTCTGCATTGGCATGTGGACTTTTGAAGAGGATGTTGACTCAATTCTAATTCCAAACTATTGTGGAGGGTGAAACTGGGATTGGTGAAACTGGTCCCTTCCCTGGAGTCACATTCTGGCCTTTCTCTCTTCATGAGGGAAAGAGTCCTAGAGACAAAGGATGTGCCAACTTAAGTCTGCTGTGGTAGGAATAGCTCTAAGACAAGATTCCTTATCCTCTGTGTCTTCCTCTCACCTTGAATACAGCAACCCGTATTAATATGATGGATGTCATTCATATGATTAGGATATATATATATAGCAAAGGTGAAGGGATTTGGGAGATATAATTATAGCTTCTAATTTGTTAACTATGAGTCAATCAAGAGAGAGACTGTTCTGGGTGGGTCTGACCTAATCAGATGAAATCCCTTAAAAAGGGGACTGAGCCCTTCCTAACGAGAAATTCTCCCACTGGCCTTGAAGAAGCAAGTTGCCATTGGTTCTACAACCCCAAGGAACTGAATTCTGCCACCAACCTGTGAGCTTAGAAGAGGACCCTGAGCCTCAGATGAGTCTCCAGCCCTAGTTGACATCTTAATTACAGCCTGGTGAGAGCCTGAGCTAAAGGCCAGGCTAAGCCAGGCATGGACTCTTGCCCCCCAGAACCACCAAATAATAAGTATCTGCTGTTGATATGATATGTGATTTGAGATATAGTACAGAACGCTGGCTCACCCACATTCATCTTCTAGTTAGTGGTACACAAAGCATGGCCTGTGTACTACTGGTCCATGGTAAGCTAAATAAAGAAAGTAAGAGTAAGTGTTCAGTACTTTCTGTGGCAATTTGATATTTCTCAAACATTTTAATGGTATTTTACCATTTTACCAAAAATAAAGGTCCCCAGTAGAATGGACAATTTTTG
>NW_021904944.1:0-562 GCF_006229205.1 Suricata suricatta | reverse complement strand
ATTCTAACGAATACTTGGAGGACAGTAGGGAAGTAAGGTAGGGAAGAGAAGGCAGAGAGCATAGGGTGAATTTTTAAGCAAGTTAGCCCGGTAGGAACTGGATCTCTGTTCCACTGGGGAAACCTTCAAAGCTCCAGAATTATCCCACCAAATCCCATCAGCCGTGGTTGGAGGCCCCTAAAGGGAAGAGGTCTGGCAACTCTCACCTGTGCTACAGAAGGGAGGGTCGACTCCTTCAGGCAGTGAGTACAGGTGTTGGCAGTCACTGGAAGTTTGGCCAAAATGCAAGGAGATATTAAGAGATGAGATACTATACAAAGGCACATCCAGTGTTGTGACAGGAAGCCAATTAATATTCTGGTTCTCCATTTTCCCATTTTTATGGTGAGAAACCTAATATTTGTTCTTGGACATGTTGAAATGGAAATGACGGCATGGGCGGGGGTCCAGGATCCCAGCACCTTGTTCTTGGAAGTATCACCTGCCCTTTGGAAATGTTCGCAATGAGTTTGTGTATGGATGCATAAAATAAGGCTGAGAAAAGGAGCACCTTATGACCAGA
>NW_021904943.1:0-562 GCF_006229205.1 Suricata suricatta | reverse complement strand
AAAAAAAAAAAGACATGTGCCTTAGAACCATCTGAGATTTTTAACAAACTTCCAAAAATTTCAAATTCTAAATGAAGTCTCTTTAGCTAGTTAGCCTTATTTATTTGTTAAGTTACATGGGAACACTGTCAAACAATAAACCTTCTTAGGTAACATTGTGTAGATTAATGCTAGAAATTATATGAAATTCCTAAAGTTTTAATATGGCATGGTGTGTCATCACATGTAATTCTAATTACTGAAATGTGTGCCACAAAAATAACTGAGTTTCCTTGTCAAAGCATTATAATGAACTCTGATCACATTTTTAATCATGGCCATTTTTTAGTTTTTTGTCACTTACAGTTACTGCTTCATACTAATGTCCTTGTAAATATGTTTCAGCTTCAAGATGTATAAAAATGACTTGACAAATACATGTTTCTGATATCTCTAAAATCATAAAACTAAGAATTTCCAGAACTAATGGGAAAACTACAAAAAGAAGAAGAATTAGTGACATAGAACTGAATGAATTAAGGAAGATGACTATAGTTTTCATGACTCTTATTTGAAACACTTA
>NW_021904942.1:0-562 GCF_006229205.1 Suricata suricatta | reverse complement strand
AAGAAGAAGAAAAACAAAAAAATGAAAACAATAAATAAAAAAAGAATACCCCAGAAACTTTTATTAGTTTTTCCATTTTGGTGACAAATGCAAACTTGGTAGGGAAGTTGCATAGCGTTAAATGTTTGATACTCCTTTCACTCCCTTCCTTAGTGTTTGTATGTCGGCCTTTTATCAGTTCATGACAAGTCTGTACTAGAACTGTTCCAACATAGGTTAACTAATAGAAATCACTGAATTTAAGTACTTTTTGGACAATAGAGAATTTTTTGATGCTGCTGTGGCTGGGTGTGCACTTGTTTCCCCCCAAGATAATCTCTTGGCAGATAACGAACTTTTCCTCTGCCTTTGTGTTTGAATAAGGGTGGGAGCGTGCTTAGCATTGTCCGTTACCTTATGGTTTTTCATTTACTCGTAACTTGCTTCCTCCCCACCCTACAGTTGTGAGGATGCGTTGGGAAGTCACCCTTGAGGAAGATTATATCTGGTCTCCTGTTGGAGTAAGATGAAAAACAAGTGTAGTAGCACTTCGCCTTTAAGGCTTTCTCCTAGGAAACATCGA
>NW_021904941.1:0-562 GCF_006229205.1 Suricata suricatta | reverse complement strand
TGTCATAACAAAATACCATAGACTGGGTGGCTTAAGCAACAGGAATTTCTCATGGGTCTAAAGGTTGGGAAGTCCAAGGTCAAGATATCAACTAATTCAGTTCCTAGTGAGAGCTCTTTCTAGCTTTCAGATGGCCATCTGTTCACTGGGCCCTTACCTGGAAGAGAGAGAAAAGGCTCATAAGGCTCTGACGAGGAGGACACTAATCCCACTAAGGGGATCCCATGCCATGATGCCATCCAAACCAAATTACATCCCAAAGGCCCCACCTCCAAATACCATCCAATCAGAGGTTAGGCCTTCAGCCCATGAATTTGGAGAGAACAGAAACATGCAGTCCATAACACATATAGACAAAGGAAAGAAAGCTTTACTTCTCAATGGACACTGGATTTTTAGCTACTGGAAACTAACTGTAGAAAATATGTATGCAATGGGCAAAAAACCACTACCACACATTTTTTCATTACTTATCTCCATGTAATTTCACAAAATAATCGTAACTCATAATATTTGTTGAGTATTTATTGTTATGGGAACATTTTTCTCGGTCTTATTCAGC
>NW_021904940.1:0-562 GCF_006229205.1 Suricata suricatta | reverse complement strand
AGCAGGTGCCCTCCCAGCTTGACAGTCCACGTCCAAGCCGGAGGTGTCCTGTCGGAAGGGAACACGGACAGCCCTGCTGCCTTCCAGGCCCGGGGACGCCTCCCCGCTCTGCTCCCCGGCCTGGGATGCGGGGCGCCCAGCTCTCCAGAGCCCGCACCTTCGGGTCTCCTGGTGTCGGCTCGGAGGGGTTGGCCTCAGACAGAGGACAGGGAGGGTCTGGCCCCCTCTGGCCCTGCTTGCATTGACTGGACCTTGTCCTTCCATGTCTGCAACGTACCTCTCCCACCTCCACGTCAATAGCTTGTCCTCCCACTGCAGTGTTCTGTTGGAAGGTGGGAAGAATTCCTTGCCTTCCATCCTTCCCTCCTTCCTTCTTTCCTTTCTTCCTTCTTTTCCTCCTTCCCTCCTTCCTTCCTTTTTTTCCTCCTTCCCTCCTTCCTTCCTTCTTTTCTTTCCTGCCTTCCTTCCCTCCTTCCTTCTTTCCTTCCTTCTTTTCTTCCTTCCCTCCTCCTTCCCTTTCTTCCCTCCCTCCTTCCTTCCATCCTTCCTCCCTCCCTCCCTC
>NW_021904939.1:0-562 GCF_006229205.1 Suricata suricatta | reverse complement strand
ATAATTTTATTTTCACTTCATAGCCCCCCTCCCCATTTGTGTCTGTTGATTTCCACTGTGTCTGATGCCTCGCTTCATTTGCAAGACATACACTGGTTTTTGGTTCAGAGAATGCACTCCAGAGTACTTAGGAATGAGTAAAGGAATGAACAGATGTTCTAATACCATTGGTGAGACTTCATATATACATATGTTGGAATTCTACGTCAAGAGATGCACATGTTGATTCCCTTTTGGAAGCTTGGCATATACTGTATTCCATAGAACTTTATGAAAAACAGCAATGTTTGACATGCCAGATACGTGGTGTTCAAAATATCACCTTAAGATCTTTCTTCTCCCCTCAGCACAAACTCTGAGGTAGACCGAAAGAAATCCCATAGTCAGATAAGAGGACTTCCTTCTGTAGGAAGAGCATATGCCTGCTCCACCTCCCTATAGAGCACTGTTAGGGGAATGCTCCCCTCTGTCTATGCAGATCTGTGTGGCTACAGGCAGAGCAACGACCTGTTGGCCATCCAATGTCACTGACACTAAGAGGGAAGTATGGAAGTTCCCCGGG
>NW_021904938.1:0-562 GCF_006229205.1 Suricata suricatta | reverse complement strand
ATGGCTTAAACATTTGTTACTCCAAGTCCTGGAGGCTCGGAGTCTGAGGGCCCAGGCAGGGCTGAGGCTGGGAGTCAGAGGTCCAGGCAGGGCCGAGGCTGGGAGTCTGAGATCCAGGCAGGGGTGAGGCTGGAAGACTGAGGTCCAGGCAGGGCTGAGGCTGGGAGTCTGGGGTCCAGGCAGGGCTGAGGCTGGGAGTCTGAGATCCAGGCAGGGCCGAGGCTGGGAGTCTGAGATCCAGGAGGGCCGAGGCTGGGAGTCTGAGATCCAGGCAGGGCTGAGGCTGGGAGTCTGGGGTCCAGGCAGGGCTGAGGCTGGGAGTCTGAGGTCCAGGCAGGGGTGAGGCTGGGAGTCTGAGGTCCAGGCAGGGCTGAGGCTGGGAGTGTGAGATCCAGGCAGGGCTGAGGTTAGGAGTCTGAGATCCAGGCTGGGGTGAGGCAGGGAGTCTGAGGTCCAGGCAGGGCTGAGGCTCGGAGTCTGAGGGTCAGGCAGGGCCGAGGCTGGGAGTCAGAGGTCCAGGCAGGGCCGAGGCTGGGAGTCTGAGATCCAGGCAGGGGTGAGG
>NW_021904937.1:0-562 GCF_006229205.1 Suricata suricatta | reverse complement strand
ATGGTCCCTTGTTAGGTTTTTCCTGTTAGACAGATGAGTGAAAGCATATGGTGTCTGTCCTTGTCGGCCTGATTTATTTAGCTCAGCATGACACCCTCGAGTTGCATCCACTTTGCTACAAATGGCCATATTTCATTCTTTGTCATTACCATATAGTACTCCATTGTATATATATACCACATCTTCTTGATCCATTCATTGGTTGATGGGCTCTTTCCATGATTTGGCTATTGTTGAAAGTGCTGCTATAAAAACTGGTGTACATGTGCCCCAGTGCATCAGCAATTCTGTATCCCTTAGGTAGATCCCCAGCAGTGCTATTGCTGGGTCATAGGAGTGTTCTATTGATAGTTTTTAAGGAACCTCCACAGTGTTTTCCAGAGTGGCTGTACCAGTTTACATTCCCACCAACAGTGTAGGAGGATGCCCGTTTCTCCACATCCTCATCAACATTTTTATTCTCTTGATTTGTTCATTTTAGCCACTATGACCGGTGTGAGGTCGTATCTCAGTGTGGTTTTGATTTGTACTTCCCTGATGATGAGGGACACTGAGCATTGTT
>NW_021904936.1:0-562 GCF_006229205.1 Suricata suricatta | reverse complement strand
TGTCCCAGGGTGAGCTGGAAGAGGCCTGCAGGGCTGTTTGTCAGCGGGCCTTCTGGGTGGTCTTTGGGCTTCCCCCACCCTGGCCCCGGGCATGGGGGGGGGCATGGGGGGATGAGCCGCAGCCAAAGTCTCCTGGGGCTGGGAGGACCTGGTTCCTTCACCAGGAAGCAGTGTGGAGACTCCAGTCCTTGCCTGGGAGGCAGGAGGCAGTGAGGACCAGCATGGGGCTCTCAAAAGGGGCTGCCTGATCAGATCGCAATTAGCTGCCTCCTGCAGGAAGGGCATGGGCGAACGCACTGTGACAAGCACCTGCCACACAGGCTTGCGATGAGACAGAGGCCCCTGAAAAGGCCATCAGAATGCACGTGTCCTCCCGGCTCAATGTGGCCCAAAGGTTTCCTGCCGCAGCAAGTGGTAAAGACCGTAGGGCTGCCTCGCCCTGTCCAGGAGGCTGGGACCAGAAGGCACGCCCCGGGCCCTGCCACAGGTGCTCTGCTGCCCAAGTCTGTCCCTATGGCACCAGCTCCTGTCCTGCCTTTCCTGTCTGTACCTGGAGAATGGG
>NW_021904935.1:0-562 GCF_006229205.1 Suricata suricatta | reverse complement strand
CATGTTCTTGGGTAATTTCTAGCCATTGTTTTTTCAAATAGTCTCTCTGCCCCTTTCTCTCTCTCTCTCTCCTCTCCTTCCGGAATTCTCACTACACATATATTGCTCGAATTGATAGTGTCCTACAGATCCCTTAGACTGTTTACTTTTCTTCAATTTTTTTTCTTTCTCTTCTTCAAACTTGGTCACTTCCATTGTCCTGTCTTCAAGCTCACTGATTAATTCTTCTGCTTGTTCAAATATACCTTTGTATCCTTCTAATTAATTTTTCATTTCAGTTATTGTACATTTTGCTTCAGAATTTTTTTAAAAAATTGTTATTTTCTGTCTCTTGTTGATGAATGAATTTGCTCATTCATCATTTTCTTGACTTTCCTCACATCTTCCTTTAGTTCTCTGAGCAGTTTTAAAACAGTTGTTTTAGAGGTTTGTTTTTGTTTTTGTTTTAATAGATCTACCACCAGGCCTTTTTCAGGAACAGTTTCTGCTGATATAGTTTCTTTCTGTGAATGAGTCATACTTTTTTGTTTCTTTGTATGCTTCGTGATGGTTGAAAATTGGG
>NW_021904934.1:0-1319 GCF_006229205.1 Suricata suricatta | reverse complement strand
CCCAACCAACTGAACCACCCCAGTACCCCTATTTTGGCTATTTTAATTTGAGATATCTTATCCTGGGCTTTCCAGAAAGTAGCATCTAAGATAAACCTTTATATTCAAATATTTTATTGGTGAATGAGATTTGGGTAGCGGGAATGAGGGCCGAGAAGAGCAAAGCAGGGAAGGAGGCGGAGTCAACATAAAGAAGGGCTATCAAAATTGGCCACTACTTCATGTGATTTATTGTTCGATCCATCAGGCTGCCTAAAGAGTCATATTAAACACATGTTAAGACAGTCCTTCAGATGAAGAAAGAGGTAGTATTCAACAATTGACCCATTTTATTATGGGTTTTTTCCAGGAATCATTACCTTACTTCTAGGTTGTGCACATAGGTCAAATATTCTGCACGGTGTCTTACAGTGAAGCTCTGGAGCACAAAGGAATCCAAACTGAAGATGCAGAGCTGAGATGAAAGGCTTTTAGGAGGCACCAGCGGGACAACCAAGGGAAACGGGGAGGCTGAGATAGTCTGAAGTGGTGCACGACAGATACTCAATATATATTTTTTTCTTGTGCATTTACAAGAAACGAAGCTGAAACTGTTAATGTTTTGGCTCCATTAGCAGCAGCAGAAATTTGCAAATAGTTAAATGATGTCTGATTTATATGCATTATATCAGATATTTCAAATAGAAGCTCAATTCAGTTAATTTCAATAGTTGTTCCACTTTTAAATTCAATTCATAAAATAAGAATAAACTATTTGAAAGTTCATTTGGCCAAAGGTGAAACATCTGCCATTTCTTCCATTATTGTGAATGCTATCATACATTTAGTTAAAAACATTTATCACTACAGTAAAATAATTCATGTTTTCTGGTGACAATACAAATATAAATTTTGTATTTATACAAAGTATAAGTATCAAGGTAGAAGTAATGCTCATATTGAATGAAGGAACTTAATCTGGAGTAGAAAAGTATTTGAAATTAGTGGTAGTGTGCATATCACTCAGAGTTGTATCTGCGATGTTGTTGGCCAACAGGTTGTTCTGAAACGAAATCAAATTGGCTTTTTGATTTGTAAAAGATGAAAAAGTTGGAGAAATTACCTTTTCTGGTTTAAAGACTTGTTGTGAAGCTACATAAGTTGAACAGTGTAGATTTGTTATAAGGACTGATACATAGATGCATGGATTAGAATATGTGACCTAGAAATAGACCCACACATATAATGTCAGGAGATTTTGACAAAGGTGTCAAAGTCACCCAATAGTGAAATAGTTTTCTTTCTCCCAGTAAGTGGAAGTGTTCCAACTGGATATTCAT
>NW_021904933.1:0-562 GCF_006229205.1 Suricata suricatta | reverse complement strand
TGTAAAGCCACATCCTTAAAGAAACCCAGTGCTCGCGTAGATATCTCTCTGCCCTCTCCTCTGAGAATCCGTCAGTTAGAATGCACCAGGCATAGGCTCTGCTTCGCGGGGCAGTGGCAGGAGCGGGGTATTCTGTAAGTAGAGCATCTTTAATGTTCCTTCAGGCCACAGCCCTTTCCAAAGGCCCCGGGGGCTGCTCATGGGCCAGCTCAGCTCCTCTCAAGCTTTCAGGCTACAATGCTTCCCATCATATTGCAGAAGGCCGCCTTGGGTCATATCTTGCAAAGGAAGAGCTATTAAAAAATATTCCATTTGTATTTCCTGCGTGGCCCTCCATCTGGAAATATCTTTTATCTGGCAACTTTTGCAAAGTGAACTGAATCTTGAAGGAGGTCCTGGCAGGTTTATGCTGGCTTCTCTATTATTCCAATAAGTCATTTCCATCCTAACCTTCACAAGGGCCAAGTAATCGTGACTTGGTATCAGAAACAGGACTGGCAGGGAATGGCAGCAAGTATTTTGGGCCCAGAAGCATCTTTTTTAACCCTGAAAACACCCACTC
>NW_021904932.1:0-562 GCF_006229205.1 Suricata suricatta | reverse complement strand
AGTAAAGAAATTTCAGAATTGCTAACCCATACTCTTATGAAAAACAAGTTTACTAACTAGGATCATAAATATTTGTTCTTTTTGTCTTTGGTCTTACATTACATAGTTAAAACACTGATTTCCAAGGTTGTTATGGTTACCCTTCTATTCCCCAATCTTTTCAGTGTGGTCTTAATGTTAATTATAATACAAAGCCACCTGGGTGACTCAGTCCCTTAAACGTCTGGCTTGGGCTCAGGTCACAGTCTCATGATTCTTGAGTTCAAGCCCTATGTCAGGCTCTGTACTGACAGCACGGAGCCTGCTTGGGATTTTCTGTCTCCCTCTCCCTTTCTCTTTCTGTCTCAAAAACAAATAAACATTAAAAAAAAAAAAAAAGAGTAGACTCTTCCGCTTTGGGCCTACCTCCTCTTTGTCTTCCAGTAGGCTCCCCTTAGTTGGGGACTTCCTCATGATGATTGGTGTCACCCCACCCCCACCATTCCGTTCCATTCTCCCATTCTTATCACCCCATTTACTCTGAACATAAAACATTTATTCATTTCTGGTTTATTCCTTCTGT
>NW_021904931.1:0-562 GCF_006229205.1 Suricata suricatta | reverse complement strand
AGAGAGAGAGAGAGAGAGAGAGAGAGAGAGAGAGCGAGAGCGAGCATGAGCAAGTGGGAAAGAGCAGGGAGAGAGAGAATCCCAAGGGTCTCCACCCAATCGGTGCAGCTCTCCATGGGGGGCTCGAACTCACAAACCATGAGATCACGACCTGAGTGGAAGTCAGACGCTTAAGCAACCAAGCCATCCAGGTACACCTCTACTCTGTAGTTAGCTTTCTTATTTTCATTTTTAAACGTCCACTTCTTTTCAAGAGAAAGAGAGAGAGAGAAAGAACATGAGCCAGGGAGGGGAATAAAGTTAGGAAGACACAGATTATGAAGCAGGCTCCAGACTCTGAGCTGTCAGCACACAGCCTGATGTGAGACTCGAACTCGCAGGCCATGAGATCCTGACCTGGCCCTTAGTTGGACGTTAAAGTGACTGAGCCACTCAGGCACCCCTAAAAAATATTCTGGAGAAGCCTGGTGGCCTAGTCCATTGGGCGACCAACTTTGGCTCAGGTCCTGATCTCACAGTTCATGAGTTCAAGTCCCAGATTAGGCTCTCTGCTTTAAGCACA
>NW_021904930.1:0-562 GCF_006229205.1 Suricata suricatta | reverse complement strand
TAACAGTTATTCAACAATAATTCAGTATTTAAAAGAAACTAATGTGACTATAAAACGTCAGGTGTGGACTTTTTGTCTCATTTTAAGAATAAAAACATCTTAAAGGATTATGTGAATAGTTTCTTAGGTTTTTAGAAAATGAAACATCTAGGAAACAGAAAATATATTTCAACATTGGTGGCACAGTGTGACTATTTTATTTTATTTTATTTTATTTTATTTTTTTTTTTTACTTTTTATTTTATTTTTTTTTATTTATTTTTTTTTCCATAATATTTTATTGTCAAATTGTTTTCCATACAACACCCAGTGCTCTTCCCCTCAAGTGCCCACCACCATCACCACCACCTGTCTTCCCCCCTCCCCCCCTCCCCCCCCAACCCTCAGTTCATTCTCAGCTTTCAATTGTCTCTCAAGTTCTGCATCCCTCTCTCTCCCCAACTCTCTCTCTCTCCTCTGTTCCCCCTGGTTCTCCATTAGGTCTCTCCTGTTTTCCTGCTAGACCTATGAGTGCAAACATATGGTTTCTGTCCTTCTCTGCCTGGCTTACTTCACTCAGCAT
>NW_021904929.1:0-562 GCF_006229205.1 Suricata suricatta | reverse complement strand
ATTTATATTTAGTGTTTTAAGAATTCTGAAAAAACATTTTTGAGCCTTTGAGATTTTAGATACATAATTTTAAAGCCTGGTACAGGACATGTTGTGTATACATATGATTATATATCATATATATGTGATTATATATCACAATATGTGTTGAATATATATGTATTCAACCTACATGAAGTTGAATATATATATGCATATATAATATTATATATGCTTATAGATTTATATTTAATATTTTAAGAAATTCTGATGAAACATTTTTGAGCCTTTGAGATTTTAGATACATAATTTTAAAGCCTGGTATAGCACATGTTGTGTATACATACGATTATATATTATTACATGTATTAAAATCTTCCTCAAAATTGTCCCTATAAATTTTCTTCTTTGTGAAACTCAAGGAATCAAGGAAAACCCTCAAACTTTTAAAGCTATACTTTGCTCTTTTACTCAACATTTTTTAAAGGAAAACTGATGGATGAAAAGGAATAAAATAACCCTAGTACAAAGGCTTTGAGATAATCTTGGATTAATGTGTATGACCATTCTATACTATGTACTA
>NW_021904928.1:0-562 GCF_006229205.1 Suricata suricatta | reverse complement strand
TTATTTTTGAGAGAGACAGAGACAGACAGACATAGAGAGACAGAGCAGGGTAAAGGCAAAACGAGAGGGAGAAACCACATCTGAAACAGGCACCAAGCTGTCATCACAGAGCCTGACACAGAGCTAAAACCCAAGAACCATGAGATCTCATGAGCTGAAGCCAGAGGCTTAACCACTGAGCCACCCAGGCACCCTTTCAATGTATTTTATTTTTATTATTATTTTTTAAATCCACATTTCTCATATTTTTTATTTCTTTTTTTCCCTCCATAATATTTTATTGTCAAATTGTTTTCCATACAACACCCAGTGCTCTTCCCCTTAAGTGCCCTTCACCATCACCACCACCTCTTTACCCACCTCCCCCTTCCCCCTCAACCCTCAGTTCAATGTATTTTAAATAGTAAGTCTTTGAAACAATCTAGATAGCAAGGCTCTTTTTCAGAACGCTGTCTTATTCATTGTCAAATTTTCAGAATGCGTCTTATTCAGGGCCAAATAGCCATCTGATGTCTTTGTTCGTGTTCTTTTTGTTTTAAGTTTATTTATTTATTTTGAGCAA
>NW_021904927.1:0-562 GCF_006229205.1 Suricata suricatta | reverse complement strand
TGAGGGTAAAATATCAATAGCTAAACCATTTCAAATTTCGAGGAAATGAGATTTCAGTGTCACTATTTAAATTTTTCTTACATGTTCCTTACAGCAGGATTTGCTGTTCCCTTCTCGTGCCTATGAACTGGTTAGGTCTCTCCAAGTGGCTGGACAGTCAGCCTAGGCGGGGTTTTCTCCACATGACCTGCATCACAATTATTTAATAGTTATCACATAGGCTGTATTTTCTGTGTTTCTGACTTGCAGCCAGTGTGTGTGTAGACATAGAATTGATCATAGCATTGGGACAAAACAGAATTTTAAGTGAAAAGCTTAAATTTAATGTATTTGCTTAAAAATGTCACAGGAAATGAAGGATGAGACACGTTAAATCGAAGTTAAGAAAGGACTCTCCATATAACTAATGTTCATGAATATTTCTCTTTATATTTTCATTGTCTCATATCTTTCATATTTTATATACAAAGTTGAGAAAAATAAACCACTCACATCTCTCCTCTTTCTCAAAACCCTTTATATTTTTCACTCCAACACAGAAGTTTTGTTTTAAGTTAAAGCA
>NW_021904926.1:0-562 GCF_006229205.1 Suricata suricatta | reverse complement strand
TTTAATTAAAAAAAACTTTTTACTATTTATTTATTTTTGAGAGACAGAGAAAGATCATGAGCAGGGGAGGGTCAGAGAGAGAGGGACACACACAGTTGGAAGCAGGCTCCAGGCTCTGAGCTAGCTGTCAGCATAGAGTCTGATGCAGGGCTCGAACCCACGAACTACGAGATCATGACCTGGGCCTGGCACGAAGTCGAACGCTCAACTTAATGAGCCACCCAGAAGCCCACCCCCCCACCCCGCCAAAAAAACCACTTTTAAAAAAAAATAGTTTATTGCCAAGTTGGTTTCCATATAACACCAGTGCTCTTCCCCACAAGTGCCCTCCTCCATGCCCATCACCCGTGCCCTTCCCCTTCACCCCCTCCCTCTTCAGGCCTCTGATTGTTGTCAGTATTCAAGAGTCTCATGATTTGTCTCACACCCTCTCCCTGACTCTTTCCCCCCCCTTTCCCCTTCCCATGGTCCCCTGTTAGGTTTCTCCTGTTAGACCAATGAGTGAAAATAAATGGTATCTGTGCTTCTCTGCCCGACTCACTTCGCTTAGCATGACACCCTC
>NW_021904925.1:0-562 GCF_006229205.1 Suricata suricatta | reverse complement strand
AGAACTCTCCTAAGCCCGGCCCTTTCCCTCACACCCACCCTCACTAGGCTGGGGGGTCCTGGGAGGAAGAGTGACCAACACGACTCAGTGCGGAGCCAGGTCGGGCACAGGGCAGGAGAAGCGGGTGACTGTGGCGCCACACTGAAGTTTTCAATATTTCCTTCACAGGGGGGTTTTGCACTAATTAAAACAAAAAAAAATTTTGTTTAAGCAAACTGTATTCCCAATGTGGGGCTAGAACTCACGACTCCAAGATCAGGAGACACGTGCTCCACCGAGTGAGCCAGCTGGGCATCCTACTAACTTTAGTTTTTTAAATGGTCCGTGAAAATACCATTCGCCGCGCTGCCCCGGCCTGGGCGCCAGGGGACAGGCGCCGGGCGCCACTAGGCGGACGTCTTCCAAATTCCTGACCGGGGCTCACGGCGGCCCAGGGCCTCCGCGTAAGGGACTCCTCAGAAACTGTCTCAGCCCAGAGGGGCCCAAGGGGTCAACACCTGAATGCCGTCTGGGGTCCCCAGGGGGTCCTGGGGCAGAGGAGTTAGGGGAAACTGAGGACACA
>NW_021904924.1:0-562 GCF_006229205.1 Suricata suricatta | reverse complement strand
TGGGAAGAGAATGAATGAAAGGCCAACTCCTGTGACAGGGGACCCATCTCTGGATGAGAACCTGCTGAAAGACTCCATCCGGCTGCCTGGCCCCCACTGACTTAAGTGGGTTTCTAACTACCTTACCCCCGCCTTACCTCTGAGCTGGCCAACTACTGCTGAGATCCTCTGCGAGGCAAATCACATGAGCCTTCTTTGGAACAAACGACGTATTTCAGGACTAATGCGTGCAGCCCTGGCCTGATTCTCTGGCATGAAACCAGAAGCGCTTCCTGCTGGACAAGGGGGCCAACTAGGAATAGGTGAAAATCTCAGATAATCCACATCCCCCAGGTAGCCATTCTATGACTTCTTTCCTTATTGACCTTCACAGGAGTAGCAAGGTTGTTCTTGGAGAGCGAGTCAGGGTTGCAAACATACTCACACTCCATCTCGGACGTGCAGAGGAAACGCAGTGCCTAGACTTCCTGCAGGTGCTCTAATCTTTCACAAACATGTCTTCAGGGAAGTAGGGAAGAATGCCCTAAGTAGAGTGCCACTCAGCAATTCAAACTATTTCTTC
>NW_021904923.1:0-1319 GCF_006229205.1 Suricata suricatta | reverse complement strand
ATCTCGAATTTGCTTCAAGAGAGAAGCAGGTCTTACATTTCAAAAACAGAATTTCTGTAGCAAATTGCTTCCGTCAATGCTGTCTGAGGAGGCTGGCCAGATTCAAGGGGAGGGCGGGGACCAGCAGGAGGAAGTGTTCTTGGAGGGAACAAGAAAGACCTGTGAGGTGGGTGACACGGGACAGTTGCACAGGGCGTGTACTGCAGCACAGAAAGCCTGTGATCTGCCTGACTAGGGCAGGGTCGGAGCAGGACCACCTGCTATAGGCACTACCTTAGGTGCACGAGGCACTGTGCTAGATGCGTCACATTATTTCCACCAGTCCTCACAACCTTCCACTTGCAGCTGGCTCCTGCTCTAGGAAAGGCGCAGGAGAACTTGCTGGAACTTGCCGAATCCTAGCATGCAGCAGGCCCTGGGGGCCCTCACTCAGTCTCTCCACCTCATGACTGATCAGAACTCCCCTCCCTGCTCACCCCACATGATCACCGGCCATCACGGTACAGTGCGATTCAGTCACATCTCTGGGGAGCACGCAGCGGTGACCCTGACGAAGACAGCGGAAGAGGAACGGGAGTCCAGGCTTCCCTCCTCCAGGCCCTAACAGGACAGAAGCAAGGAAGGTCCTCTAGAGTTGGAAATAAGCAAAAGGCCTCTACACACAAATATGAACTAGAAATACAGTCATGCAATAAAACTCGGGAACAGCACAAGCAGAAAAAAACAACAAATCAACTGAAAATTATTGGCTCAAATCCTCAGATCAAAGGGGGGAAAAAAATCAAAACCACCACCACAAATCTGCCAAAAATGAGGTTAGAAACCCTACATCCAGGCATCCATCATTTTACGGAGCTTCACAGATAGCGCAGTCTTACAATGAAGGTCCGTGGGACCCTGCGTCCCACGGGTCCGTCGGCGCCTTTTTTCCAACAGCACCTGCTCCCTCCATGTCTGTGCGCCGCGTTTTGGTAATCCTCACAGAATTTTAAACTTTCTCATTGTTATCGTGTTTCTTATGGGGTCTGTGACCCAGGATCTTTGATGTCACTACTGTCACTGTTCTGGGTCATCAGGAAACATTCCAATAAGACGAGGAGCTCAGCAAGTATATAGTGTGTTCTGGCTGCCCCCCCCACCTGCCATTCCTGTCTCCTCTGGCCTCCCCAGCCCTTGAGACACAAGACTGACATTAGGGCAATTAATAACCCTGCAACGGCCTCCAAGTGTTTAACTGCATGGAAGAGTCACGCGTGCCTCGCTTTTAATCAAAAGCTAGAAATGATTAAGCTTAGTGAGGATGGCATGCCAAAAGCCAA
>NW_021904922.1:0-562 GCF_006229205.1 Suricata suricatta | reverse complement strand
GAAGAAATAGTTTGAATTGCTGAGTGGCACTCTACTTAGGGCATTCTTCCCTACTTCCCTGAAGACATGTTTGTGAAAGATTAGAGCACCTGCAGGAAGTCTAGGCACTGCGTTTCCTCTGCACGTCCGAGATGGAGTGTGAGTATGTTTGCAACCCTGCCTCGCTCTCCAAGAACAACCTTGCTACTCCTGTGAAGGTCAATAAGGAAAGAAGTCGTAGAATGGCTACCTGGGGGATGTGGATTATCTGAGATTTTCACCTATTCCTAGTAGGCCCCCTTGTCCAGCAGGAAGCGCTTCTGGTTTCATGCCAGAGAATCGGGCCAGGGCTGCACGCATTAGTCCTGAAATACGTCGTTTGTTCCAAAGAAGGCTCATGTGATTTGCCTCGCAGAGGATCTCAGCAGTAGTTGGCCATCTCAGAGGTAAGGCGGGGGTAAGGTAGTTAGAAACCCACTTAAGTCAGTGGGGGCCAGGCAGCCGGATGGAGTCTTTCAGCAGGTTCTCATCCAGAGATGGGTCCCCTGTCACAGGAGTTGGCCTTTCATTCATTCTCTTCCCA
>NW_021904921.1:0-562 GCF_006229205.1 Suricata suricatta | reverse complement strand
AATGGACCGATCCAATTTCCTGGGGGGTGAGATACAGGTCTTTTTTAGAAGTCACAACGGTTCCCCAGTCCCAGTATCGCCAGAACAGAGCTCCAAGGAATGTTAAAGTCTGAATGTAAATGTTAATTGCAGTCTGGAAGCAGAACAAAACAGATATTTACACATTAATGTATAAGGACTAGGAAAGGAGCAATGTCGGCCCCCCCCCACCTCCCTTTTGTTCTCCATTGCACCTGCCCCTGATGCTTCTCTTTCTCCAAGCCTTGCACTTGCACAGCCCTCAGCCCTCCTCTGCGAAAGGCCGTCCCAGGCCTGTTTACAGGTCCAAACAATTCCACACTAAACTACAGTGTCGAAAACAGCTTTCTAGGGAAGAGCTGGTAAGATTGTTTCTTTTTTCTTTTACATTTATTCATCTTTGAGAGAAAGAGACAGAGCATGAGTTGGGGAAGGGCAAAGAGATGAGACATAAAATCCAAAGCTGGCAGGGCATCTTCGTGGTTCAGTCAGTTGAGCATCCAACTTCAGCTCAGGTCATGATCTCGCGGTTCCTGGGTTCGAG
>NW_021904920.1:0-562 GCF_006229205.1 Suricata suricatta | reverse complement strand
ATGTCAACAAGCGCATGATCATCTAACCATATACTAAATATAGGGGTGCCTGGGTGCCTCAGTCAGTTAAATGCTGACTTTGGCTTAGGTCATAAACCCCACATCAGGCTCTGTGCTGACACTTTGGAGCCTGGAGCCTGTTTTGGATTCTGTGTGTGTGAGTGTGTGTGTGTGTGTGTGTGTGTGTGTGTGTGTGTGCCCCTCACCTGTTTACACTCTGTTTCTATCTCTCAAAAATAAAATAAACATTAAAAAAGTTTTAAACATATACAGAATGTCACCAAATATACCAGTAATTCAGGAACAGCTATGGTTTATGCAGCTAAAACTCTAGTGAAGAATCATAGTCAGAGAGACCATTTATGAAGAAAGACTGTAATATCTGACATGTATTTAAGATAGACTTGTCAGCTCAGTCCTTGTTAAAGAATAGAAATTCTTTAAAATGATCACACATTCTGACTTACTCAAGAGTATAAGGAGATAACGTAGGAACATTACCTGAAGTACAGATGGCAGGTGAGAGAGAATCTGTGTGAGTACAGGGCAGGTGGGATGGAGT
>NW_021904919.1:0-562 GCF_006229205.1 Suricata suricatta | reverse complement strand
AAAAAAACCACACATTAAAAACAATAAATACACAAAGAATAGTATTGCCAGAAAAAATTTCCATCAGAACTGAGAGCCATGAAAGAGCTCTATTGTATGGAGAAATTTAAAGGAATTTTAGATATCAGTATAGATATATATCTCACTAATAAGACCAAACCAAGGAAAGATCTGGCCAACTGGCAATTCACCACCTGTGAAAAAAATGTTCTCCTGGAAAGTAAGGGGGGAAAAGTCAGGACAAGTCCTCCATAACAGTTTCTAGGACGACAGCAGTGGCCCAGGGGTGAGGCAGGCAGCGAGCAGTGAATGGTTACCAAGGATGTGGACCTGTACTCGAATCCATACCTCCTGCTGGGTGAACGTCCTGCTATTTGGTTTAGACAGCCTAGCTGGACACAAAGGTCAGTTAGAAAGGAGGGGTCACCTCGATGACAGTGAGGTGAAAGTGTTTTTGATGCATTTATGGATCATTTGCATTTTGCCTGCGAATCATCAGGAGAGAATGAAATCTCCACTTTGCATTTAGCTTGGACAGCAGCCCAGTGCCTGATATTTACAC
>NW_021904918.1:0-562 GCF_006229205.1 Suricata suricatta | reverse complement strand
TTTTTTTTCAATGATTGTTTTTAGGAGCTCGAAGCAAAAGGCAAGTCATGAGTTGTTTATATAACATTTGGGAGAGGTTTTTCAATATTTATAGAAGGATTTTCAGAGTTGAAATGTATTTAGGTACCATGCTCATTCATTATTCTTGTCTTTTTATTTTGATAGTTTATTATTTTTTAAATTTTTTAACATTTATTTTTACGAGAGAGAGAGAGAGACACACACAGAGCATGAGTGGGGGGATGGTCAGAGAGAGGGAGACAGAGAATCAGAAGCAGGCTCCAGGTTCTGAGCTGTCAGCACAGAGCCAGATGTGGGGCTCAAATCCACAAACTGTGAGATCATGACCTGAGCTGAAGTCGGCCACTTAACCAACTGAGCTACCCAGGCGCCCCGTGATAGTTTAATACAGTTCACTATTTCTCAGGAAATGTTACCATTTGATATGAATTGGAGTTCTTTGTACATTACTACATTTTTAAGTGTTTATTTGTTTTGAGAGAGAGAATATGAGCATGGGAAAGGGCAGAAAGAGAGGGAGAGAGAATCCCAAGCAGGTTCT
>NW_021904917.1:0-562 GCF_006229205.1 Suricata suricatta | reverse complement strand
AAAAAAACCACACATTAAAAACAATAAATACACAAAGAATAGTATTGCCAGAAAAAATTTCCATCAGAACTGAGAGCCATGAAAGAGCTCTATTGTATGGAGAAATTTAAAGGAATTTTAGATATCAGTATAGATATATATCTCGCTAATAAGACCAAACCAAGGAAAGATCTGGCCAACTGGCAATTCACCACCTGTGAAAAAAATGTTCTCCTGGAAAATAAGGGGGGAAAAGTCAGGACAAGTCCTCCATAACAGTTTCTAGGACGACAGCAGTGGCCCAGGGGTGAGGCAGGCAGCGAGCAGTGAATGGTTACCAAGGATGTGGACCTGTACTCGAATCCATACCTCCTGCTGGGTGAATGTCCTGCTATTTGGTTTAGACAGCCTAGCTGGACACAAAGGTCAGTTAGAAAGGAGGGGTCACCTCGATGACAGTGAGGTGAAAGTGTTTTTGATGCATTTATGGATCATTTGCATTTTGCCTGCGAATCATCAGGAGAGAATGAAATCTCCACTTTGCATTTAGCTTGGACAGCAGCCCAGTGCCTGATATTTACAC
>NW_021904916.1:0-562 GCF_006229205.1 Suricata suricatta | reverse complement strand
ATAAAGAAATTACATGTTAGTGGAAATGTTGATATCACTGCTTTTCTAAAAACTCTAGAAGAACATAGTGGAAATGAACTTACTGACATCAATGAGAAACATGATTTAACACAAAAAGATGAATTTGTTCTAGAGAAATTGACACCGACAAAACATTTCACATTAAAGTAACTGTCAGAGATATTTCACAACATTTAAAGTTCAAGGACTAAATGAGGGATCCAAACTTGGAAAGGAGTAAAACAATCTTCTAAGTCATTGAAAAGATGGACACTCCATGTGAAAAGTTATATGATAAACAGATGGCCAGCATTGTTCAAACTATTCCTGACAAGTAGGTTTTTTTTTTAATTTTTTAATTTATTTTTTATACAATTTATTTTTTTAACATACGCAATTATTTTCCATCATTTACAATACAGTAGTTTCAATGATACTCCAGACAGAAAAGCAAAGTAAAAAATCAAAACCCCCACTTCTATTTCATGTAATTAGACTTATACAGAAATTAGAAGGTTAGGTACCAACTAGTTAATCACCTAATTTCACAGCTATCTGAAGT
>NW_021904915.1:0-562 GCF_006229205.1 Suricata suricatta | reverse complement strand
CTTCTTTTACGCACACTTTAGGAAGCATTCCATGAAGTCTCCCTCCCCGATTCCAGCGTCCCTTCCTGCCATGTTCCTCTTCACCCTTCCTCTCTCGTTGAAGCACCCTTGCTTCCAGTAGAGACGCCCTGAGTAACCTCCCAGGGCGGTCAGAGTGAGTGGCTGTCCATTTGCGTTTGGTCTGGGTGGAGGGAGGGACCGCTGGCCGCTTCGGCGCCTTCGGGACGAGCCGCCCCTGGGCCATCCGTTCACCTTTGCCCACTTTGCTGACTGTGCTGGCTTCCCGCTTCCAGGAATGGGGTGTTCCGGGGGAAGAAGAGGACTTCCGTGGCTCCCCCAGGCCCCAGCGGCAGGAAGGAGCCTCACCCGTGCTCAGGTCCTCTTTCTTACTGGGTTTGACGTGCTCAGAACCAGACCTAACACTCAGCAAAGCGCTGGATGCCCACTCGTCTGCACTCCTTGAGGGGCCCCTGTCCCGGGCTTTTTCAGCACATCGAAGCAGCCACTAGATAAAACAAGGAGTTAAGGAAATGAGCAGGCTTTAGAACCCGACATTTCATTT
>NW_021904914.1:0-562 GCF_006229205.1 Suricata suricatta | reverse complement strand
TTGAAATCAAGCTCTTCAAGAGATATCTGCATCCTCATGTTCCTTAAATCATTATTCACAACCAAAATGTGGAAGCAGCTTGAATGCCCACTGATGGGTGGTGAATAAAATGAGGCATGAATCTACAATGGAATATCATACAGCCTTAAAAAAGAAGGGGATTCTATGTATGCGCCAGCATGAATGAGACTAGAGGACATTATGCTAAGTGAATTAAGCCAGCTACAGAAGGATGAGTACTACATTATTCTACTTATATGAGGTATCTAACATAGACAGACTTATAGAAAGTATACAATGGTAGTTTCCAGGGAGAGGGGTTGGGGGAGAGGAGAAATGATTGTTAAAGGATAAAAAAAGGTCAATTATGTAAGATGCGTAAGTTCTTGAGTTCTGCAGTACAACATTTTGTCTATCGTTGGCAGTGCTATATTGTGCAGTTACAATGTTGTTATGGGGTACGAAGTGTTTTTACCATGATTAAAAGGAGAAACAGAACTGAAAAAAAGTTTGTCTTAACAAATGACAAGGCGTGAGACCATAAACAGTGTTTCTAGATTTT
>NW_021904913.1:0-562 GCF_006229205.1 Suricata suricatta | reverse complement strand
TAATCTGACGCATAGGAAGAGTGGTAGAGATGATGGTGATGACAGAGTTCTATGGAGATTTTCGAAGAGAAGTAATGAAGTAGACATGCTACAGTGGGATTCATATCTGAGTTTCTTTTTCTGTCTCTGCATGAGGAACAATTGAACATAATCTGGAAGAGTTTACATTTTCCCTTATTCCAGCACTCTCTATGTATCTGCAGATGGTCAGTTTTAGAGATCTAATTTTTGTTAGCTGCAGGTTTAACTCTCCCCTTGAGAATGTATATGAGGAACTAGGTTTTAGTGAGATTATGCCACCCTAGGAATCTTTCCAAAATGCATATCTCTCATGGCACTTGGTTCAGACACCACTGATGACATCTTGTTGGCCATAAGATAAAGCCTCCTACATTGTACGATGTTTAGGATATTCAGTCTGGTCCCTTTTTGTTTCCATGGCTTTTCCAACCATCCTTCTTCACCTCCCAAAATGTCACCTCTAGCCCTCAGGAATATTGTCCATTCCCGAAACAGGCAGTGATTAAGGAACCATATGTGAGCCTCTCTTTATCTACACCTT
>NW_021904912.1:0-1319 GCF_006229205.1 Suricata suricatta | reverse complement strand
CAGGCTCCAGACTCTGAGCTGTCAGCACAGAGCGGGATGCAGGGCTCGAATCCATAAACCATGAAATCATGGCCTGAGCTGAAGTCAGATATTTAACTGAGAGAGCAACCCAGGTGACCTCAATGACCTGACCTCTTGATTTAGGCTTGAGTTATGATCTCTTGGTTGGTGAGTTTAAGCTCTGAGCTGGCAACACAGAGTCTGCCCCTCTCTCTCTCTGCCCCTCCCTAACTTTATCTCTAAATAAACAAATAAATAAACAAACATTATTTATTAAATAAAATATTAAAAAGGGAAAAAAGATTTTTATTGAAGAAATTAATGAAGGAATTGTTGAATCAATGGCTAAGAGCAGTTCATATTATATAATAAATATAAATTATAAATTACCTGAGATATGGGAAATTTGAGTTGAACAATTTTGTTGTTACTAAATGATTAAAACATGTATAAAACATTTCCATGGATGTACAGATTTTTGACAGAATCTACCCAAGCTTGAAGTTGGCTGTACTTGAAGCTGGAAAATAGTCACAACCATTATCAACTGCTGAAGTAGAGTTTAAACTTGGACAACATAGATGTCCAGATATGAACAATACATTAATGTAGGTAACAGTATTTTAATATAAATGTGCTGTATTTTCCTCACTCAGATATATAAGTTAATCAGAATGAGAGTCTGAAAAAAATGACTTTGATTTTGATCTAGTCAAAAAAGTTTCACTAAAGTATTTTAAATATTTTAGAATTTAACTGTTTTAAAATTCCTTATAACTAATCTTTTAAAAAAGTTTTCTTAAAATATAACTCACCATACAGTTTGCCTATGTGTAGCGTACAATTCAGTGGTACTTAGTACCTTAACTGAGATGTGTATCCATCACTACAATTACTTTTAAAACATTTTCATACCCCAAACTCCATTGCATACCTATGAGCAGTCACTCCCTATTTCATCCAATCCTTCTAGACATAGAAACACTAATCTGCTATCTTTCTCAAAAAATACCTATTTTAAACATTTCATATTAGGGGAATTATACGACACATGGTATTTTATGACTAGTTCCTTTCATTTAGCATAATACTCCCAAGTTTTATCTATGCTGTACCAGGTCTTATTACTTCATTCTTTATGAATAGATAATATTCCATTGTATCCATTCCAGATAATTGATTAATCTTCCTCTAGCTTCTGCCCTATGTCACTCTTTACCTTTACAAATTTCTTTTTTTAAGAGCCTAGTTTCTTGACTTGATTTTCTCCTTTCACTTATTTAATACATTGATATATAGTCTTCTTTTCCAATATTTCA
>NW_021904911.1:0-562 GCF_006229205.1 Suricata suricatta | reverse complement strand
TGTGAGCAGGGGTCAATATCCTGTTTACTTGAGAAGCATAAGAAAAACAGGATTCTCAGGAAATGCAATGGTTGCTTTCATAATCACAAAAGAAGAAGTTCCTATAATAAGCTCCTCCACAAGGTGCAATCAGCATGTATTAGGGCCAGAATAAGGGGACACATCACTCCAGATACCAATCAACAAGGAGCCTTGGGGGGGGGGGTTGGTGCTCAGGCAAAAACTACGGAGTGGGTCATCATCTGATGGAAGGAGACCTTGCAAACCTGCCGTAACCTCACAGGGAGGATTCTCAACTTGTGAGTCAGAATGCCTCCCGACAACAAATCCATCTAATCTTTTGAGGCATAAGAGAATATACATCAAGTTTAATTTTGTATTATTCATTATCATCAGTATTTTGATATATTTCTGAATAGAGACTGATGTACTACTGCCCAATGTGAATTCGGTGACATTTATTGACATTTGATGTTTAATTATATTTTTCTAAATATGTCTTCAAAGTTACCTTCTTTCATGCACTGTCTGGTGTACATTGGATATGAAAGCTGTGCCTCAT
>NW_021904910.1:0-562 GCF_006229205.1 Suricata suricatta | reverse complement strand
GTCTTTCTCTACTGACTTATCACAGCTGGTAAAATACACTCTAGTTCAGCTTATTGCAATAAGCAGGATTTCATTGTCTGTGATCACCAAAGAATATTCCATTGTCTATCTATCCCACATCTTCTTTGTCTATTCATTAGTTGATGGACATTTGGGCTCTTTCCAAAATTTGACTCTTCTTGGTAGAACTGCTATAAACTTTGGGGTGCAGGTGCCCCTTCAAATCAGGATTTTTGTATCGTTTGGGTGAATACCTAGTAGAGATATTGCTGGGTCATAAAGTAATGGTATTTTGTATCTGTTGAGTATCCTCCATACTGTTTTCCAGAGGGGCTGCCCCAGTTTTCACTCTCACCAGTGGTGCAAAAGAGTTTCCCTTTATCCATGTCCTTGCCAACACTTGTTGTTCCTGGAGTTTTTCATTTTAGTCACCAGGTGTGAGGTGGTAGCTCACTGTGGTTTTTCATCTGTAATTCCCTAATGATGGACAATGTTGAACATCTTTCAATGTGTCTGTTAGCCATCTGGGAGCTTTCTCTGAAAAAGTGTCTCTTCACGTCTT
>NW_021904909.1:0-562 GCF_006229205.1 Suricata suricatta | reverse complement strand
CCCCTTGTATATCTGAGATCTGGGCTTCTTTGCATGCCATTTTTACAGGTTATTTTCAGTTCTATAAACATTTCACTTTCTATGCATGTCTCATTTTTTTCTGTTGGGAACGGAACATTTTAAATAATAAAATATACCAACTCAGGAAGTTAGATTCACCTCCCTCCCCAGGGTGTGTTATTCTTTCCATTGGTTTAGTGGATTTCTGAGCTAGTTCTGTAACGTCTGTATTCTTTGTTGTATGTGAGCCCTAAGGGCCCTTCTTGGCTGGTTCATGATGGGACATTTCTCCTCATCCAGCTGGAAAATACGGACCCCCAGTGTGTACCACACAGCCCTGCATGCACGTTGGGGTGTGTCTCCAACACTCAGCATTTAAGGCAGAACTTTTCAAAGTTCCTATGGACATCGCATTCCCTGACTTTTTCTTTAAAGCCCTAGGTTGAGCTTACTTCTTGCTCCCAATGGTCACCTCAGTGTCTGGCTGCTGCAGTGTTAGACAGTTGGTGCTGACTGTTTAGAACAATGCCCATGAGGAAAAGGCTGTTCATGCTGTGTGATC
>NW_021904908.1:0-562 GCF_006229205.1 Suricata suricatta | reverse complement strand
CTTCTTTTACGCACACTTTAGGAAGCATTCCATGAAGTCTCCCTCCCCGATTCCAGCGTCCCTTCCTGCCATGTTCCTCTTCACCCTTCCTCTCTCGTTGAAGCGCCCTTGCTTCCAGTAGAGACGCCCTGAGTAACCTCCCAGGGCGGTCAGAGTGAGTGGCTGTCCATTTGCGTTTGGTCTGGGCGGAGGGAGGGACCGCTGGCCGCTTCGGCGCCTTCGGGGCGAGCCGCCCCTGGGCCATCCGTTCACCTTTGCCCACTTTGCTGACTGTGCTGGCTTCCCGCTTCCAGGAATGGGGTGTGCCGGGGGAGGAAGAGGACTTCCGTGGCTCCCCCAGGCCCCAGCGGCAGGAAGGAGCCCCACCCGTGCTCAGGTCCTCTTTCTTACTGGGTTTGACGTGCTCAGAACCAGACCTAACACTCAGCAAAGCGCTGGATGCCCACTCGTCTGCACTCCTTGAGGGGCCCCTGTCCCGGGCTTTTTCAGCACATCGAAGCAGCCACTAGATAAAACAAGGAGTTAAGGAAATGAGCAGGCTTTAGAACCCGACATTTCATTT
>NW_021904907.1:0-562 GCF_006229205.1 Suricata suricatta | reverse complement strand
GTCTCTTGGCGACGCCGGGTCTCACCGTGAGCGGGAGGGCGAGGACGGTAGTTGTAACCGCCATAGAACCCCGGTGTGGAGGACGGGGGGCTGTGCTGCCTCGAAACATGGGGTTGATTCTGGATATCCGAAACTCACTCACCGGAGCGTGGCCTTCAGCGTCATTCACGTCCGCGTCAGTAGGAGACTGCGCATGCGCTGGCTGTGACGTTATTGGGGGGGCGCGGCATAGGCGGGGCCGCGTCCAGCTAAGGGTGGGACGAGGAGAGTGGTTGGGACTGAGCAGAAAGGGCGCGGTAGGGGCGGGCCAGTGTGGAGGCGGAGCCTCGAGTGGACTGGTCCCGTTCTGCTCCCGGTAGTTTATGGGTCAGTTGGTCCTTCCGCCCCAACTGTGCTTGTTTCTCTGCTTTTTGATCGCTTTGGAGCAGAGCTGCCTCCTGCGTGTTCTAAATTACTGTTTCTAACAATTTAAGGTAAGAGACTAGTTATAACGGCCGCTATTAGAAGCTGAGATATTTTCCTCAAGTTGAGAATGGCTAAATTCAAAAGCTCTTGGTGCCAG
>NW_021904906.1:0-562 GCF_006229205.1 Suricata suricatta | reverse complement strand
GTGCGCGTGTGGGGACGTCTCAGGAGCCCATGGCGGCGGGGGTGGGGAGTCATGCTTCGCGGGGGACGGGCGTCTCAGCCCGGGGACACGGATGATCTGCGTGACTGTGAGGCCGCGGAGCTGTGGCCGAGAGCTGGTCCCGGCGGCGCAGCTGTGAGGCGCGGTCCACGAGTTTGTCTCTGCGGCCTACGTGACCCCCCCGGGAGCCCCGCGCTCCCCGCTGCCCGGGCCGCCCTTCCGCTTCTTGGGCCCTGGGTGTCTCGAACCCGGGGGAGCGGGGGTCGCACAGGGGGTGCAGGCGCGGCTCTCCGAGCCCCCTCTCCACCGGACACTGACCCAGAAACTCTTGCTTCCGGCCTCCCATTTGCCGGCGGCGCCCCTGAGGGGAGGCAGGACTGGCTACCGTTCTGGTTGGTTCTGGAAGCAGCGCCTGGCAGGGGGCCTGGTGCACCACCACCCGGTGGGGAAGAGCATCCTCCTCTCAGAGGCGGCCACTCGCTCACCCTCACGCTGGAAGGTGCGCAGCCCTTCCTGCCTCCATGTGCTTTGCCTTCTAGAACAT
>NW_021904905.1:0-562 GCF_006229205.1 Suricata suricatta | reverse complement strand
TCTTGCTTATCCTTTGGATCCTGGATAAGAGGCCCCCTCATTTTGCACTTTTACCCGATGTGAATTAAACGCCACGAAACGTGCAAACCAGCTGTTACCTCCACCGTGAACGGAGGCAGAGTGAGCCTGGCTGGGCCTCCTGAAGGCCGGCGCCTCCACCTGCCCCGAGCCGGCTCTCCGGTCCCTTCGGGGCCAGGTCATGGATCTGGAGGACAATGCGGACCTCGCACAATTCCTGGTGGACACCCGGGAACCTGGCCCGGAGAGGGGTGCCTCTTTTCTCCACCGGCCCCCCCCAATTACTTCCAGATCCTCCCCTTCCTGCTTTAGGCCCAGTGAGAAGCGAGGCCCGAGGGAAGACAACCTTGGCCTCTAGATGGGAGCTGGTCTGTCTGGGTGTTTCTGCCCCAGGGCACGTGTGGCCGCATTCGCATTCGGAGACGGTTTTGGTTGTTACAACAGGAGAGGCGGGGTTACGGGCATCCCGTAGCTTAAGGTCAGGGATGCTGTTAAACTGACTGGATGCCCCCCATGCCACCCCATGACATTCCGGCGGTGCCTG
>NW_021904904.1:0-562 GCF_006229205.1 Suricata suricatta | reverse complement strand
TAATCAGGAGGAAAATGAATCAACAGAAGGGGACCCAGAAGTGGCAGAGATGATGGAATTAGCAGACAGGGATGCTAATATGGCTATTGGAAATACCCTCCACATGTTCAGGAAGGAAGAGGAATACATAATAAGAAGAGAAATGAAAAATATTAAAAAGTTACAAATGGAACCCTAAGAGATGAAAATTTAATATTCGAAATGAAAAATGTGCTGGATGGGACTCACAGCAAACACCATGGAATTAAGGATCAGTGAGTTTGAAGCTTTGAAAATCAAAAAACTATCCATAGAACTCCCTTATGACCCAGCAATAGCATTGCTGGGGATTTACCCAAGAGAGACAGAAATGCTGATGCATAGGAGCCCATGTACCCCAATGTTCATAGCAGCAATGTCAACAATAGCCAAAACATGGAAGGAGCCTAAATGTCCATCACCTGACGAATGGATCAAGAAGATGTGGTATATATTCACGATGGAGTACTACATGGCAATGAGAGGGAATGACATATGGCCCTTCGTAGGAAAGTGGATGGACCTTGAGGGTGTCATGCTGAGT
>NW_021904903.1:0-562 GCF_006229205.1 Suricata suricatta | reverse complement strand
TCCTCTATCCCTGCCCCTCCCCACTCTCAAAAATAAATAAACATTTAGGGGCGCCTGGGTGGCTCAGTCGGTTGAGCCTCCGGCTTCGGCTCAGGTCAGATCTCACGTTTGTGGGTTCGAGCCCCACGTCAGGCTCTGTGCTGACAGCTAGCTCAGAGCCTGGAGCCTGCTTCCTGTTCTGTGTCCCCTTCTCTCTCTGCCCCTCCCCCTCTCATGCTTTGTCTCTCTCTGTATCAAAAATAAATAAAACATTAAAAAAAATTTTAAATAAATAATAAATAAATAAACATTTAAAAAATAGACACACAGATCAGTGGAACAGAGTAGAGAGCCCAGAAATGAACCCATGATTATATAGCCAAGTAATCTATGACAAAGGAGAAAGAATATACAATAAGTGAAGAATAGTCTCTTCAACAAATGGTGCTAAGAAAACTGGAAAGTCACTTGCAAAAGGATTAAGTTTTTCTAACTTTCTTAATACCATAGGCAAAAATAAACTCAAAATGGACTAAAGACCCAAATGTAACATCTAAAACCATAAAATTCCTAAATCATGAGC
>NW_021904902.1:0-562 GCF_006229205.1 Suricata suricatta | reverse complement strand
GGGTCGCCGTCGCCGTTCCACTGCCTGCGGCCGCAGCTCCACCGCCGGTTCCGGGAGCGGGAGGCGGGAGCGGGAGGGGCGCGGCGAGGCTCCAGTGGTTGTTACGGGTGACGGGGAGGGCGGGGCCGGGCGGCCGGAAGGGGCGCGCGTGCGCGAGCGCGGCCGAAGGACGGAGGCGGGCGCGACGACCGTTGCTAGGGGAGGGGGAGGAGGGAGACAACCCGGGCCGAGTCGCGCCGCGCATGCGCCATCTCGGCGGCCGGCGGACGTGGGAGGAGCTCGGAGCCGGCGCCCGCCCTGACGCACGGCTAGACTCGAAAGAGGCCGCTGACCCCGCCCTGTTTCGTCACGGGGCGGGGCTAAGATGAGGGGCGGGGCTCGCGGGCCGCTGTCGGGGTGGTGGGGAGGCGGGGCGAGACACCCTGGGGCCAGCAAGCTGGGCCTGGAGTTCCGCCGAGTTGGAGCGAGCCAGTCCCTGCCGGGTCGGAGTAAGCCGGCCCTTCTGGCTTTGCGGCTGCTCGGGGCCGGGGCCAGGCCGCTGCTGCGAGGCCTGGCCGGCGCC
>NW_021904901.1:0-1319 GCF_006229205.1 Suricata suricatta | reverse complement strand
TAATGTTTTTTTTTCTATTATTCTATTTTTGAGAGAAAGACACAGCATGAGTAGGGGAGGAACAGAGAGACAGGGAGACACAGAATCCGAAGACAGGCTCCAGGCTCTGAGCTAACTGTCAGCACAGAGCCCGACGCAGGGCTTGAACCCACAAACTGTGAGATCATGACCTGAGCCAAAATCAGATGGTTATCTGACTGAGCCACCCAGGCGCCCCTGAAGTAAGTCTCTTGAAGGCACCTTATAGGTGTGTCCTGCCATTTCTTTCCATTCAACTGATCTATATCTCTTGATTGAAGAATTTAATCCATTTAGAGTTATTTTATTTACTTATTTATTTTAAGTTCAAGTTAGGTAACATGAAGTGTAGTATTGGTTTCAGGGGTAGTACCCAGAGATTCCTATGACACCCAGTGCTCATCTCCAGAAATGCCCTCTCCACTGCGCATCACTCATTTAACTCATCACCCCACCCACCTCTGCTCCAGCAACCCTCAGTTCTCTATATTTGAGTCTCTTTTAGTTTGTCACCTTGTCTGTTTTTAATCTAATTTTGCCTTTTCTTCCCCTGTTTCATCTGTTGTGTTTCTCAAATCTACATAATGAGTGAAATCATAAGATCTCTGTCTTTCTCTGACTGGCTCACTTCACTTAGCAAAATACCCTCCAGTTCCATCCAGATTCTTCCACATCGTCGCAAGATTTCATTCTTTTTATTGTGAGAAATAGTCCAGTGTGTGTGTGTGTTTGTGTGTGTATACACAATATATATTGTTATATATATGACCTCATATATATGATATCTCCTTTATTCATTAGTTGATAGACATTTGAGCTCTTGCAATAATTTGGCTATTGTTGATAACACTGCTGTAAATATTGGGTCGAATGCACTCCTTTAAATCTTCATTTTTGTATCCTTTGGATAAGTACATTGTAGTGTTAATTCTGCATTATACGGTAGTTCTCTTTTCAAATTTTTGAGGAATCTACATACTGTTTTCCAAAGCGTTTGCACCAGTTTGCATTCCCCTCAACAGGGCAAAAGGGACTGCCTCTCTGCATCCTTGCCAAAATCTGTTGTTTCTTGAATTGTGAATTTTAGCCATTCCTTTTCTTTTTTCTTTAAGTTTATTTATATAGAGAGACAGAGAGAGAAGACACAGCATGAGGGAGGGAAGGATGGACAGAGAGGGAGAGAGAGACCATCCCAAGCGGATTCCACACTGTAGAGCAGAGCCTGACATGGGGCTTGAACCCATGAACTGTGAGATCATAACCTGAGCTGAAAGGAAGAGTGAGAAGGTCAACAGACTGAG
>NW_021904900.1:0-562 GCF_006229205.1 Suricata suricatta | reverse complement strand
TGCCAAATTTAAAATCCAAATAATATGAGGAATATGAAAAGGCATATAGAAAGCAAGTACAATACTAATGATACCTTATAAAAACTGCACAAGAGAACATTCTTACAATTCACTTACACAAAATTCCAAAAAAAAATACTAGCATGTGGAAGACAATACCATACCAACAAAAATATATTATAATTATGATTGATCCCTCTAATAAAAGGGTATTTCAACATTACGGTGACTATCATCCATATTCATTCAAACCAAGACATTTTTATCTTATGTTTATGTATTTATTTTAAGAGAAAAAACTTGCATGAGTGAGGAAGAGGCAGAGAGAGAGGGAAAGAGAGAATCCCAAACAGGTCAGCGCTGTCAGCACAGAGCCCAACGTGGGTCTTGACTTCACAAACCCTGAGATCATGACCTGAGATGAAATCAAGAGTCAGATGCTTTGAAGAGACTGAGACACTCAGGTGCCCACAAGACATTTTTAAAATGAAAAGATTTACTTTTTCATTTATATATTTATATGTACACACACACACACACACACACACACACACACACACAC
>NW_021904899.1:0-562 GCF_006229205.1 Suricata suricatta | reverse complement strand
CTGCACTGAAATTCAGTGAAGACATGAGTAACTAAGCCACTCAGGCGCCCCTCATGGAAACAGGTGCCTTGTTTCAATCATCATTTGTGCTCTCTGGTACTTTAGGATTTTAAGGTGCTCAAACATGGTAATTAAGTGAATCATCACTTTCCGAAAACCCAAAGAAGTACAAATAAGAGTATGCCTGTGTCATAACTACAAAGAAAATAAAAACCTATGGGATGGTCTGACTGACTCAGAACCTCTACTCCCGGAGGTCATTACAACTACTACAAGGAAGTGAGAACCTTCATTGCCCCACAAAAAGTGACCTCAGATGGGCCAGGAATAAATAAATGCTCAAGAAAGTATTCTTGAGGCCTTTTGGGTGAGCGAGGCTGATCTTATTAAAGCACAGGGACAGGGTCTGTGGATAGAATGAGCGGCAGTGTGATTGTGAGGAGCCATTGATCATATACTTTAAGCTGTGGGGTAGACATAATAGTTTCCCAAGGGATTTTCATAGCAAAAGAAAACTCAAGGGATCCTGAGAGTCTGGCTATGGTCAAGTGAAGCTAGCTTT
>NW_021904898.1:0-562 GCF_006229205.1 Suricata suricatta | reverse complement strand
TTCCCACTGACCTGGGTGTGTGATTACTCTCTCCTTTCTCTTCATGTTCCAGGGCTCTTTCCTTTTACAGAGAACCTGACTCCATGTACCCTAGAGACAGCAACGCCTATTGATTGGACAAAAAGATACATGACCCTTGCTGGAGAATCTACAATTTCAAATCCAATGTCCATCACCTGATGAGTGGATCAAAAAGATGTGGTATATATACACGATGGAGTACTACATGGCAATGAGAAAGAATGACATATGGCCATTTGTAGGAAAGTGGATGGACCTTGAGGGTGTCATGCTGAGCGAAGTAAGCCAGGCAGAGAAGGACAGAAACCATATGTTTGCACTCATAGGTCTAACAGGAAAACAGGAGAACCCTAATGGAGAACCAGGAGGAGTGGAGGAGGGAGAGAGAGTTGGGGAGAGAGAGGGATGCAAAACTTGAGAGACTATTGAATGCTGAAAATGAACTGAGAGTTGAAGGGGAATGGGGAGGGGGGAAAAGAGGTGGTGGTGATGGTGGAGGGAACTTATGGGGAAGAGCACTGGGTGTTGTATGGAAAACAAT
>NW_021904897.1:0-562 GCF_006229205.1 Suricata suricatta | reverse complement strand
CTTTACTCAAAATCTACTGATTTAAATGTCAATCACATTTAAAAATTCCTCCACAACAATATCTAGCCTTATGTTTGAACAAATAATTGGGCACCACAACTTAGCCATGTTGACACCTGAAATAACTATCATACTGCCTCATCAGTTTATATATATATATGCTTTGTATATATATAAAACACATACATTATAAATCTATCTATGTATATATATACATACATTATCTTTTATCTTTATTTAACATCTATCTACAACATACACATACAATATATATTTATATCTATCTATATAAACATTACATATATATTATATATATTTAAACTGAGGCATTTTCAAACAGATAAATAAAAATATATGTGGTCTCTTAGGCACATATTTTCATGTAACAAATTTTTGGAGAGAAGGTTAAGCATAGGAAAACTGATCTCTTAAATATTCAATTTTGGAAAGCTGATCAAACAAACTTTTCGAACTGCTTTTGAACTAATTAAAAAGAGCATCTATCTGAAGGCAAACTGTTACCAGACAAGTTGAATTTGTAGTATTCCAATTTTTTTTTTTT
>NW_021904896.1:0-562 GCF_006229205.1 Suricata suricatta | reverse complement strand
CCTTAAGAATCTTAAATGAGGATTTGTGTTTGGTTCTGATTGTTACTTGAGAGTACTACCAACCTGGAATTACTTTAAAATAAATTCTCAGCTGAAGATTCCTTGAACTGCCCAGGTAGTGTGAATTCAGACCACAAACCTCCACTAGGTTAGGTGGTTACAAATGCTCAGTTTCCTGTTCCCCATACCCAGCATGAAACCCGAGAGGGTCAAGATTTCGTTTTTGTGAGACAGAATTTTTTTCTCTTAATTTCCTCTCAAACTGAAATACAGTTGTGTGGACCCTCACATGTATGTCTGTGTCTCGTCCGCCCCGACCAGCAGGGCGGAAAATCCTTGCGGGTTCTTGATCCTGAGGGAGGGAGAGAAAACAGGGCAGGAAGGGGGACACACAGAGAGTAAAGACAACACACGGAATCCGACCAGGCCTCTTCTTTTTTGAGAAAACACCCTATCTTATAAAGGTTTCAAGGCAGGAAAACAAGGCAGCTGACCTAGGTTGGTTGCTAGGAAACAGGGTTAAGGGATTAAAGCTAGGGTAAAAGAAGAACCAAACTAAAGT
>NW_021904895.1:0-562 GCF_006229205.1 Suricata suricatta | reverse complement strand
GGGCTGAATTATAAGACTGATTAGAGTGGACCAGTGATGACCATTGACTGAATGAGAATGGTAGTAGGTATAAATAAAAGGTTAAAAATCATAAAGCAGTTATGTTGATATTGCAAGAGTTTGTGATTGATTGCATTGGATGAGGGGAATAAGATAGAGAAAGGAGCCACTTTCATGCTTAGCTCTCTAGGAAAAATGTTCAAGAAAAGAGATAGATTTAGGGGAAAGAATAATGAGTTTGATTTTAGACATAGATTGTAACTTTTAGGAGGGCAGGGCAGGATGACATCCATTTTGTTAGCAACCATATACCTGTTCTCCGGCATAATTCATGGTACATTATAAATATTTAATGTATATATTAATGTATATATGTAACAAGGAATGGACATAAAAGTGCATTGGAAGTATTCAACTGAAATAATTATCAGTGTATTCACATATGAATCTGAAGCTTAGAATGAAGCAATTTGATATATAAATGTGAAACTTACATGTCTGATCTGGACTTGTACTGGGAGCCATTAGTGTATAGGTGGTAAGTAAAACCAAGAAAATGGAT
>NW_021904894.1:0-562 GCF_006229205.1 Suricata suricatta | reverse complement strand
GGTCTGCCATCATGAAATGCCACAGACCCGGTGACTTAAATAGCAGGAATTTCTCTCAGTTCTGGGTCCAGGAAGTCCAAGATCAAGGTTCGGCAGGGTAGGCTGTGTCCTGAGGTCACCGCTTGTAGCTTGTGGGCGGTACCAACTTGCTGTGTGTCCACAAGGCCTTCGCTCGGTGGCGTGTGCGTGTGGAGACAGAGAGCAGCACTCTGCCGTCACTGTCTGTGAGGACACTAGTCCTATAGGACCAGCCCCTCACCCTCATGACTCACTTAACCTTGGTTATTTCCCTAGGGCCCCATCTCTAAATAGAGCCCCGATGGAGCTTAGGGCTTCAACATATAAGTTTGGGGGGGTCCAGTGGGGATGCAAACACTCGGTCCACACAGCAGTGGTTAACTCTGTGGGAGATTTTGCACCATGGAAACTGGCAAGTGCTACGAATCAGGGCTTCCGGAGAGTTATTTGTTAAACAGAGGGGAAGGGTGACAAGGGTCCCCTTGGGAGTGTCCTTCCTCTTCTCTCACCCCAGGAGCCCAGCGAGATCAGGGGTCAGCCAGTG
>NW_021904893.1:0-562 GCF_006229205.1 Suricata suricatta | reverse complement strand
CAGAACGTATCTGCGGGCAGGCCTTCCGGCGGGGCTGGGAAATACGCCACTTCTTTTAAGTGATTTATTGACTAAAACTCCAAAGACTGTGGTTGCCAAGCCACGAATTCCTCTTAAGATTAGGTGTTTGGAAAGGGGTACCTGGCTAGTAAGCACCCCAAATTAAGAAATGGTAAAATGTGAACACAGTGTGCATTTTGGAATCAGTTACATAAAACATGATTCCTATTTTACAGATGAGGAAACAGACTCGGAGAGGTGCACTTGACCAAGGTCATGCAGTATGTGAATATTGCTGCCCCCCCCCACCTTTATGAATAGGATGGGAACCCCCACCGCCCCCAGGACAGCTGAGGACTGAGTGGTCTTGTCCTCTCCCCTCTCCTTCTCTTCCCCCTCCCCCCTTCTCCCCTCCCCCCTACCCTCTCCCCCTTGTCTTCTTCCTCTGCTTCCTCCTTCTCTTCCCCCTCCTCCCCCACCCCTCCTCCCTCTCCTTTGCTTCTCCTCCCCCTCCTCCTCCTCTTTCCTTCAGGCTTTGTATTCTTTCCTCTCCTGCTCGCTT
>NW_021904892.1:0-562 GCF_006229205.1 Suricata suricatta | reverse complement strand
AACAATGCTCAGTGTCCCTCATCATCAGGGAAGTACAAATCAAAACCACACTGAGATACGACCTCACACCGGTCATAGTGGCTAAAATGAACAAATCAAGAGAATAAAAATGTTGATGAGGATGTGGAGAAACGGGCATCCTCCTACACTGTTGGTGGGAATGTAAACTGGTACAGCCACTCTGGAAAACACTGTGGAGTTTCCTTAAAAACTATCAATAGAACACTCCTATGACCCAGCAATAACACTGCTGGGGATTGACCCAAGGGATACAGAATTGCTGAGGCATTGGGGCACATGTACACCAATTTTTATAGCAGCACTTTCAACAATAGTCAAATCATGGAAAGAGCCCATCAACCGATGAATGGATCGAGAAGATGTGGTATATATATACAATGGAGTACTATATGGTAATGACAAAGAATGAAATATGGCCATTTGTAGCAAAGTGGATGCAACTCGAGGGTGTCATGCTGAGCTAAATAAATCAGGCCGACAAGGACAGACACCATATGCTTTCACTCATCTGTCTAACAGGAAAAACCTAACAAGGGACCAT
>NW_021904891.1:0-562 GCF_006229205.1 Suricata suricatta | reverse complement strand
TGAGCAGAGGAGGGGAAGAGAGAGAAGGGAGAGAGAATCTGAAGCAGGCTCTAGGCTCTGAGCTTTCAGCACAGAGCCCAACGTGGGGCTTGAACCCATGAACCCAGAGATCATGACCTGAGCTGAAGTTGGATGCTTAACCAACATAGCCACCCAGGCACCCCAGGTGAGGGACTTTTCTGAACTTCATTTTTTTTTTCTTTCAATTTTTTTAAGATGTTTTTTATTTATTTTTGAGAGACAGTGTGAGCAGGGGAGGGTCAGAGAGAGAGGGAGACACAGAATCTGAAGCAGGCTCCAGGCTCTGAGCTAGCTGTCAGCACAGAGCCCGATGCGGGGCTCGAACCCACGAACCGTGAGATCATGACCTGAGCCGAAGCCAGACGCTTAACTGACAGAGCCACCCAGGTGCCCCTCTGAACTTCATTTTCAAGCAAGGATAAAACAAAGATCATAATGGTAACTATTTCATAGGGATCATACAGTATAAGGGTCCTTGCATGTTCCTTGACAAAATATAAGTCGCCAATAAATGTTACTATAGTTATGTTTGTAAATCTTT
>NW_021904890.1:0-1319 GCF_006229205.1 Suricata suricatta | reverse complement strand
ATGCAGAGGAAGACGATGCCCAGGACTGTGCAGGTGCTGAGCTGCCGGCCCAGGCAAGGCTGCAGTCTGGCTACGCAGCACATGCGCACCTGAGCCATTGCTCCTACGCTTCCTGTAGCGCAGTAGGTGGGGACAAGCTGGGGGCTGTGCTTCTCAAACGTAACTATTCATATTGTGGATTCCTTGTTGAGTTCGAGGTTCTGATTCCATAGAGGCCTAGGCTGGGCTAGGGCCTGGGGTTCTCCATCTCTAACAAGTTCCCAAGAAATGTTAATGTTGCTGGTCCACGGACCATACTTTGAGTAGTACCAGCCTAGGAATGTACCGAATCTCCCTCAGTTTTGAGGTTCTGTGTGTGCCCTTGGGCCCTGCTGGCATCCAGGGCACTAAAGCTCCATGTGGATTGTGTTGGGAGGAGAGAGACCAGAGCAAGGGCCTTGGGGGGCATTAGGGTTCTAGAAAGCTGCCTCTATTTCCCAAATGGACGAAGATCTAGCCCTCTCCTCCCTCTTCTCTTGTAGCTTCAGCATGTGTCCTCTTCAGGGCACAGCTGTCCCAGAAGGACTTGTGTGGGAGGTGAGACAGCTCCACCACACAGACATAGACAGACACACATGGATGGACACACACACACACACACACATACTCTCTCTCTCTCTCTCTCTCTCAGGCTCTCACTCACTGGGAGGGGAGGTGACAGTGTGGAAAGTGGGAACACACCCTCAAATATACTCTCTTTCTCCATCCTTGTTCTGCCTGGTTGACCAGAGAGGCCTCCTAATTGGAAGTCTATTTCCCTATTTGCCCCTTCTTTGGGTCACCCCCCATATGATGCTAGCATGGCCTTATGAAACAAAACAATATGTCATCCTTCCCTCTCTCCCACACACATGCCTAAAATCTTCAGTGGAATAATATCGTTACATTAAAAAAAATTCAGGGGGCACCTGGGTAGCTCAGTTGGTTAAATGGCCAACTTCTGCTCAGGTCACAATTTCGTGGTTTGTGGGTTTGACCCCCCATGATGGGCTCTGTGCTAATAGCTCAGGACCTGGAGCCTACTTTGCATTCTGTGTCTTCCTCTCTCTGTTCCTCTCTCACTCAAGCTCTGTCTCTCTCTCTCTCAAAAATAAACATTAAAAAAATTCAATGACTCCGTATTGCCTATAATGTCAACTACTTACCTTCTGTATAGAAAGGAGTTAACACAGCAGACCTACTGCTTATTCTTAGAAAGGCTTACTCACCAGGTGGCCCTGGCCTCGCATGACTAACTGAGAGGAGCAGCTCACTGTACCTAAACTGCGTGTGCCAATGAT
>NW_021904889.1:0-563 GCF_006229205.1 Suricata suricatta | reverse complement strand
AAGAGATACATATCTGACTATTCTCTGTGCTAGAAAGACTCCTTTGGGATTACTGTATTCAGTTTTGAGTTATATTTTAAGAGAGAGACTTAAACCTACCATTTGTCAAATAGCTATTTGGACTGTGAAGCTGGTATAGAAGTCATATCATGAGAAGAAATATTGGAAGTGCCTGAAAATTGGAATGTGAAGATTAAGACTGGAGGGGGTTTCTCTTCTAGGAAGTCTTACACGAGTCTCTGTTTGTCCGAAGATCCATCTCCTGCACCTGTCCCACACACTGCACATTCACTCACCCACTCCACTAAGAATTATATGGAGTGTCTGCCATAGGCCAGGAGCTGTTCTACACTTTAGGGCACGCAGTGGTGAGGAACACAGACAAGATTCTTGCTATTATGAAACTGACTCTGTGGGAGCCAGAGACATTAAACAAGAACATGTAAGTGATGCGTGCCATGAGAAAGTAAAATAGCATGATAATAAAAAGTAACTAAAGAGGGGGTGCTTTTTATATCTTAGTTATGAAAGGCCTCTCTGAGGAGATGATATCTGACACAAGA
>NW_021904888.1:0-563 GCF_006229205.1 Suricata suricatta | reverse complement strand
ACACCTGAATTGGTCTCTGAAGTTTTTGGAATACTTACCTTACAGTCTGCTTTGGGTCTATTTGTAATGAGAAAGTTGAGTAATCTGTTTACAGGAACCAACACTTGGTTATAGGTATGAAAGTAAAACGGTCTTTATTTGGTGGATAAATAAACTAAGAAGATACAACGTATTACAGTGATGATGACTGCAAACTGATATAACTTGTAGACTGTAGAATTGTTCTGAAAAATGTAAACATTTTAACCTTAACTGTTTTTTCTGAGTTGCTAGTTGGTGATTATGTTGTAAAGGAGCAACGTTACTTCTACCTGAAAGGGTGGTACATGTGTGCTTTGTCTCATGTAAGATAGATGTGGCTGAATATAAGCAGAAAAACAAAAAGTGCAAAAAATCCCACCATCAACAGAAGCCAAAATAACAGTGAGTTAAATGAGCTAGAGGTTTATTTCTTGGGCAAACGAAGCCAGAGGTAGGCAATCTAGGGCTCATATGACTGTTCCACAAACATTCAGTCTCCTTGCATCCTGTTCTGCCAGCCTTGGCATGAGGCCTTTTCGTCT
>NW_021904887.1:0-563 GCF_006229205.1 Suricata suricatta | reverse complement strand
AAGAAGAAGAAAAACAAAAAAATGAAAACAATAAATAAAAAAAGAATACCCCAGAAACTTTTATTAGTTTTTCCATTTTGGTGACAAATGCAAACTTGGTAGGGAAGTTGCATAGCGTTAAATGTTTGATACTCCTTTCACTCCCTTCCTTAGTGTTTGTATGTCGGCCTTTCATCAGTTCATGACAAGTCTGTACTAGAACTGTTCCAACATAGGTTAACTAATAGAAATCACTGAATTTAAGTACTTTTTGGACAATAGAGAATTTTTTGATGCTGCTGTGGCTGGGTGTGCACTTGTTTCCCCCCAAGATAATCTCTTGGCAGATAACGAACTTTTCCTCTGCCTTTGTGTTTGAATAAGGGTGGGAGCGTGCTTAGCATTGTCCGTTACCTTATGGTTTTTCATTTACTCCGTAACTTGCTTCCTCCCCACCCTACAGTTGTGAGGATGCGTTGGGAAGTCACCCTTGAGGAAGATTATATCTGGTCTCCTGTTGGAGTAAGATGAAAAACAAGTGTAGTAGCACTTCGCCTTTAAGGCTTTCTCCTAGGAAACATCGA
>NW_021904886.1:0-563 GCF_006229205.1 Suricata suricatta | reverse complement strand
CTTTATTACTATGAAGCATCCCTCTTTATTTCTGAAATAGTCTTTAATCTCAAATCTACTTTGCTAATAATAAAGCCACTTCGGTGGATATTTGACTAATTTATGTTTGAATTATTTGTGTTCCATCTAAATTTATCTTTTGGGTCTTTTTTAGTGGTTTTAGTGGTGCTCTAGTAGTTAGAATATATATACCTAAACTTTTACAGTCTGCTTAAAGGTAATATTTTACCACCTAAAGTAAAATATAGAATCCTTACAACCGTATTGGTCTTTACTCTCCCCTCTTTATGTCACAGCTGTCAAGTGTAGTAGATCTACATACATAGAAATGTGAGCCATACATTTGTAGGATTTTTGCTTTCAGTGGTCATACCTGTAAGTAACTGAAGGACAGAGAAATGGTTTTTATGAACCCAGATACCTACCCTATCTGCTGCTTTTCTTCATTCCCTAAGTTTCAAGTTTTCCTCTGATATCCTCTTCCTTCTGCCTGAAGGACTTCCTTTAGCATTTTTTTGAAGGAAGGCCTGCTGGATACAAACTTGTGATTTTCCTTCAAGACC
>NW_021904885.1:0-563 GCF_006229205.1 Suricata suricatta | reverse complement strand
CTCAAGAAAGTAGGGATAGAAGGATCATACCTCAAGATCATAAAAACCATATATGAAAGACCCAACATTAACATCATCCTCAATGGAAAAAAAACTGAGCTTTCCCCCTAAGGTCAGGAACAATACAGGGATGTCCAGTCTCACCACTGTTATTCAACATAGTATTGGAAGTGTTAGCCTCAGCAATCAGACAACCCAAAGGAATAAAAGGCATCCAAATCAGCCAGGAGAAGGTCAAACTTTCACTCTTCACAGATGACATGATACTCTTTGTGGAAAACCCAAAAGATTCCATCAAAAAAACTGCTAGAAATGGTCCATGAATTTAGCAAAGTCGCAGAATATAAAATCAATGCACAGAAATCAGTTGCATTCCTATACACTAATAATGAAGCAACAGAAAAAAAATCAAGAACCAATCCCATTTACAATTGCACAAAAAACCATAAAATACCAAGGAATAAATCTAAACAAAAAGGTGAAAAATCTATACACTGAAAACTATAGAAAGCTAATGAAAGAAATTAAAGAAGACACACACACAAAGAACTGGAAAAAAAGTA
>NW_021904884.1:0-563 GCF_006229205.1 Suricata suricatta | reverse complement strand
TTTCTCTTTCTTACAATTCCCTCACCTATGCTTCAAATCCATTCAATATAGTTTTAGTTTCTCTAAAACATTAGAGTCCAACTCATTCTCTGCTCTCCATACTGGTAACAGTAATATTTATTCTGGCCAATATGTGAAAAGGTAAACTTTTGCCCTCAACATTAAGTGTAACTCTCCTGGATTGGCTTATGCTGTTTCTTTCTCTTCCTCCTTAGCTCTCCAATCTGAACTCTTACCTCTCCCTCATGGTCTCCCAAGTTCTACCATATTTTATCAAGTGCATACTTCTTCTATTTCTTTTATGCTTTCTGCTTTGAACACCTCCACTGATTCCAAATGTCATCCCATCCCACGATGTGTGGGTAACTCATTTACTTATTTTCTCCCCTCTTAGATATCATTTGTTCTGGCCCCCCCTTCCTTGACCTACTAATGTTTGGTTTTCTGCTCTCCTCTGATGTGGAATTATCTCTGTATGCTTACTTCATTTTCATGATAATACCCATAATAATGTACCATAAAAATGTACTATAATGTACTGAGTTTTCTCCCTCCCTCCCTTC
>NW_021904883.1:0-563 GCF_006229205.1 Suricata suricatta | reverse complement strand
TGACATAGGAATTTCGGAAGGACCCTTCAATCAGGAGTTGAATTCTGCGTCTGGGCTGGAAGCAACTGTACTTGCTTACAAATGCTTGAGCTCAAAAGCCAATATTTAGGTAGCAAAAAAAAATTAGAGGCTTAAAGGAATTATTAATCTATGAGGTGAATTTTTATTTTTGTCTCAGACCAGAGTTTCCTAATCTATCCAGAGAATATTATTTCTGCAGACAATCTTCCCTACTTAATGAGGGTTCAGTTCTCAAAAATGTTAGGAAATTGTCACATACTCTACCCTTTTAGAGATTAACAAATGTGTGTTAAAGGCTCTCAAAAGACCTGCCTTAAAAATTTAAGAATCTGGGGCGCCTGGGTGGCTCAGTCGGTTAAGCGCCGGCTTCAGCTCAGGTCAGATCTCACGGTTCGTGGGTTCGAGCCCTGTGTCAGGCTCTGTGCTGATGGTTGGCTCAGAGCCTGGAGCCTGCTTCGGATTCTGTCCCCCTCTCTCGCTGACCCTCCCCTGCTCTCACTGTCTCTGTCTCTCAAAAATAAATAAAAACCATAAAAAAAATT
>NW_021904882.1:0-563 GCF_006229205.1 Suricata suricatta | reverse complement strand
TCCCCACACACTCCCCCCCCATTTCTTGTGTTGGGATAAGATGGTTTTCCCAAGGGATATGCTCCGCTCTAAGACCAAAAAGTGGCAGCTGGGACTGGGAGGGACTTCAGAAAATGTGCTCATGTGTTCAACACAGTTGGTAGATGTAGAGAATGCGGAGTTTAAAAATACATGTAATAAAATAAACATTCCTATACAGAGCTCCTCCTGTGCACCCAAGCACTAAACACGTTACATTCCAACTCACTGAACCTCTGCCACAGCCTCCAGAGCACGGTTTTCTTACTGTTATCTCCATATCTCAGATGAGGAAAACAGAGGCTGGTGCCTCACCCAAGGTCACACAGCTAAATAAGCGGCAGACTGCGATGTAAAGAAACCCTGGCCGTCTGGCTGCAGCGTCCCTGCTCTTACTGTAGGATAAGGTCCCTGTGCGTGGTGAATTCTGGTCCTTCAGAGTAAGTGATGTGACAGGGCACATTCTGTCCTCAACGCTGCTGTTAACTGCACAGATCAACTCAGCACAGTGGGACCAGGGCTCACTGGATGGGCAGAGGGTCCGG
>NW_021904881.1:0-563 GCF_006229205.1 Suricata suricatta | reverse complement strand
CATCCTGAGTACATCGAGCATGCTATTGTCTCAGGAGCCCTGTGCCTTCATCTGGTTGGAATCTACTTCTGCCTGAGGTGTCAGTCATCTTGTGCATAAAGGCCTTCCAGGTGGTGTCCCCTTATAACTGTTGCCCCTTAACTCTTGCTGTGATCTCTGCCATAGTTAGTAAAATGCAGTGTAATACCGAGGTCAGGATCCCTTTCCCACTGCTGTCTAAGTGAGGTCATGGATCATGTATGCAAGAGAATTCAGTAGAACAGATTCTTAGTGCCGGCTGTTATAGGGGACTCCTCTTCTCAAATGTCAGCCCCAGTGCTTTAGACTGAGGAATATTAGACTGAGGTCCAGGCATTTGTTCTAAAACTCCATGAGTGATTTCAACATGTAGCCTGTGTGGAGATTTACTCCCTAGAAACACATCACTGTGCCGCAGGGTGGGGGTAGGAGACTGGGATTTTAATGATTCACACTGAGGCTGTAGGTTATAACCTGGAGAAGTTTTCCCAGTGCTGAGGTCTAGGTCCCTTTTTCAGTGAGTCTGATCTGATGGTCCAGGTGGG
>NW_021904880.1:0-563 GCF_006229205.1 Suricata suricatta | reverse complement strand
CGGGTGAGACTTGAAGACTGAATAAGGGTTTGCCAATGGGAACATAAGTTAGCCTTAAGGACCGCCTACTTTGAGAGCAACCTGGGAATGTTTATCAGTATTTAAAATGTGCATCGCCTTTGACCCAGTGCTCCTTTTCTACGGAGAGGAATGCCAGGAGACATACACAAAGGGCTATGTAAAAAGATGTTTACTGCGTCCTGTATATAACAAGGACACTGGAAATAACATAAACATCCAACAATAGGGGACTGTTTATATAAACTATGATGGAGCCATATACCAGAACAATGTAGCCATCCAAAAAAATGAAATGAAATTTACATATAGCATACCACATTTTATTATATTTTTATTTTGTTTAAATACAAGTTAACATAGAGTGTATTGTTTTCAGGAGTAGAATTAAGTGATTCATCACTTACATATGCACCCAGTGTTCGTCCCAACAAGTGCCCTCCTTACTGCCCACCCCCATTGAGCCCCTACCCCTCCCCAACACCTCGCCAGCACCCTCGGTTTGTTCTCTGTATTTAAGAGTCTCTTACGGTTTGCCTCTCTCT
>NW_021904879.1:0-1319 GCF_006229205.1 Suricata suricatta | reverse complement strand
AAAAAAATGTATTAAATTCTACATCACCTTACACACAAACCAATAGTCTGGGGAATGATATGCCTGAATAAAAGATAAACTTTAAAACATTTATAAATACATATATATATATACACATATATGTGTATATATGTTCATGAGTAGGACTATATATATGTATATAAATGCATGTTTATGTATATCGTATTTTTAAAGTTTATTTATTTATTCTGAGAGAAAGAGAGGGCCAGAGAGGGGGATAAGATGGAGAGGGAGAGAGAGAATCCCAAGCAGGTTTGGGGCTCATAGTGCAGAGACCTACATGAGGCTTGAACTCACAAAGCCTGAGATCATGACTTTAGCTGAAATCAAGAGTCACACACTTAACTGATTGAGCCACCTAGGTGCCCCAGGTATATCAATATTTTTTAAATGGGGGAAATGCATACAGTAGCAAGATACATAGAGGAAAAATATTTTCTACATTAAAGTTAGAAAACAACTTTCTAATATAAAATCATATAATATATGTCTCATAAATCTAAACTAAAGAGATACTCAGCCCGTCTTTATGGGACAAAGAATATAACCAGGCAATCCATATAGTAAATCATGTAGAGAATAAAATTAGAAAAAGATATTTAACCACACTAGTAATCAAAGGGAGAAAACTGAGAAAAATGGAATATTATTTCATATCTATTAGATCAGAACAAATTAAAAGTCTGGCAACATTAAATGTTGATGAGAAAGTATACTAACGGAAACTCTTTTAAGCTACATGAAGGGAATGCAAATTTTACAGACACTGTATAAGGAGATTTGGTAATATCTATTAAGATCAAATATCTACTTTGTATTAATTCAGAATTGTAGTACCCTATGCAAGATAGTTTATTTTTCTTTTATGAAAAAAAAATATGGAGGGAAAGAGTTGGAACACTTCACAGGACCACTTGGCCCCTGGGCTGCTTCTGTTGTTGACCTGGCACTTACATATGCACTAAAAGTAGAAAAACCTGCATGAAAATGATGTGTATGAACATTCATAAGAGGCAAAGAAAAAGCATAGAAAAAGAATGGGCTAATTAGCAAGTTCCAAGCAGGAATTTAACACCATCTTTCAAGTTCTATTTCTTAAGGAAAAAAAAAAAAAAAAAAGAGGCAAACGATTAAGTTGTGATGAAGTTGAGATGAAGTTGAGAGGTTGGTAATGGGGTGTTTATTATGTGAATCTTTCTAATTTTCTCTACTTCAAAATTATTTAAGAGAAAATATATTTTAGCTCATAGAAAATGGAAAATAATAATGAATAACATAGGGGGTAAACATTTTCACTC
>NW_021904878.1:0-2731 GCF_006229205.1 Suricata suricatta | reverse complement strand
ACGGCACTCATTGGGGCAACATCCCTCAGCCCTCACAGTCGGTTTGCCAATTTCAGTGTGTCTCCAAGCTCTACAGGAGAATGCCAGGCAGCGCAGGACTGGACCTCCGTTCCACCACCAGCAGGATCCTAATGCCTGATTCACCTCGTGTATCTATTCCCACTGGTAGAAAGGGCCCGGCCATCAGGGGTAGTCTGACAAATATTGGGATGGAACTCCATCTCCCTTTAGGGCATCACTATAATCCCTTGGGTCATTGATGCTGATTATCAGGGAGAGATCAAGGGATTGGTGTCTCCTCCTCCTTTCACATAGCACATTTTTAAGGATCAGAGAATTGCCCAGTTACTATTATTGCCTTATTATCACATAGGAAAGGATGCCACTAATGCCCCCCAGAGGAGGATGCAGCTTTGGGTCTAGCAATATGGCCTTTTGGACACAGTATATTAAGGCCTCCAAGTGCACTAATGTGGGGAGCCAGAAGAACGGAGATCAGCCCCCTGTAGGCAAGGAAGTGTCACTCCCTGTGGGGAGCCAGAAGAACAAAGATCAGCCGCCTGAAGGCACTGCTATGTTATCTCTCCCAATCCAGCGCTGGAGACAGCTAGTCTCAGCTTTCTTACCGGCCCCTCAGGGGCTGTGCTAAATTTGCAGTTTCAGTTCCCCCTTTACCCTAGCCTTTTTCTAGAAATCACTTGATTCTGTGTCCTAGCAACCGACCTAGGTCAGCTGCCTTTCTTCCCGCCTTGAACCCTTTATAAGAGTTTTGTGTTCTCTCAATAAATGAGGCTTGATCAGATATTTTGATTTGCCTCCATTCTCTGTGTCCCCTGCCCCCCAATTCTCACTCCCATTCTCAGGACCTGCGTTGACTGACCTGTGGGCTGGGTCAAGTGGCGCCCGATGCAGGGTGAGCCTCTGAGTATGAGGTGTCGGGGCCACCAAGTTTTCTGTCTGCCTCAGACAAGGATTATCACTCTCCAGAGAGTGAACCATCAAACAAGATTTGCATCTAGAGGCTGGAGACTGCCATTTCCTGGTCAAAATAACTTTGGTGTCTATCATCCTGGGCCAGACTGGAGTGGCCAAGGTGCACAAAAGATCAAAACCGTATTTTAGATTATTCAGTGCTAACTCCCCCCTTCCCAGCATTGCTGAGGCAAATCTGGGCTTTTCTTTTGATATTCATTTGACTCTGTTTACCTGGTAACTGACCTTGGTCAGCTGCTTTGTTTTCCCACCTTGAAACCTTTATAAAAGACAGTTTTCTGAATAAAGCTCTCTCTTTTGCCTGATCGGGAATCCGTGAGTTCTGTCTTTACTCTCTGAGTCTCCCTCTCCTGCCCCCCTTTTTCTCTCCCTCCCTCAGGAGAAGGACCCGCGACGATTCTCTGCCTTGCCGGTCGGAGCGGACAAAACAGTTACCGCCGAACACTGGGAACGAGCAGCCCCAGCCCACGGGATACGACAACGAGGGATCCATTGAAGAAACCGATCAAAGAGAAAAAGAAGAAAAGAGGTAATGGCCGAAGTTAAAAGAATTTACAGGGAGTCGGCTGGGTGGAATTCTGCTGCGTAGTCCAGGGCGCAAGATTTATAGCGAGACGGCTACGTGGGAACCTGCTGCATGGTACAGGGCTCGCGTGAGTGATCGGAATTCCTGGGGTAGGAAATAAAAGGTCTGACAGAGACCCTCAGGGCACGGGGAGTAAAGTTTAAGAAAAAACAATTAAGTGTTTTTCTAAATATAGAAAGAAAATAAGGAAAGTGAGTAAAGAGATTGCCCAGGTCAGTGTTTTTTAATGTCTCGATCTTGTTTGTAAAACCTTTGTGGGAGGGAATGTTATAGCCTCTGGTGTGTGTGTGTGAGTGATTGTGTGACTCGGTCTGGCTTGCCTACCAGGTTCAAATTTGTGGCTCCAGGGGTGGGCACTCTTAAAGTCCCCAAATAGCCTACGGAGTCCGCGTGGGCCTAGTCTGCGATACCATGGTGAAAAGCATATGGTCTATGGTGGCATTGGGATAGTTTCCAAACGTAAGTCACAACGCTGAGTCCGCTATGGCTAAGCTTCACCTAAGATCCTTTGGGACGTGGCCAGACAGGCATCCGATTGGTCTCCTCATTAGAGGAGGCACCCCACCCTTTGTTTGTCTCACGTCAAGTGTTCGAGTGGATGATCGGGTTTATGGGACAAGAAATAAGCCAACACGAAGCTTTTGTAAATGGTCTAACAGAGACCTTGAAGGCACGGGGGGTAAAAGTTAATAAAAAACAATTATTAGAATTTTTTCAATTTCTGCATGAAGTTTGCCCTTGGCTCCCCCAGGAAGGACCATAGACAAAAAAGAGAAGAGTGGGGGATACTTTAAAGGATTGTTATGATGCTTTTGGGCCAGAAATAATTCCTGCTAATGCCTTCTCTTATTGGACCCTTATTAATGAGATCATTAGTGTACAGCCTAGGAGTCCACTCATTGCCAACATAATTGAAAATGGGGAACAAATTTTACAAAAAGAAAGTAGGAGGTCCCCTACCCATAGCCATGGGGAGGATGATCTTATTTCCCTAGATAGCGACCTTGAAAAGAAATCAGATCATTCAGTTGGAAGACCCAAAAAGTTAGACTCTAATCTAAAGAAAAGAAAAATAAAGCGAAAGGTTAGGATTATACCCAAATGCTCACGTCTGAGACTTTCAGAAAGAGCTTCCAGTAATGAGTTGTCAGA
>NW_021904877.1:0-2926 GCF_006229205.1 Suricata suricatta | reverse complement strand
CCCTTCAATACTTGGTTCGTTGTCAGTATTCAATAGTCTCTCAGGTTTTGCGTCCCTCTCTCTCACCAACTGTCTTTCCCCCTTCCCCTCCCCATGGTCCTCCATTAGGCTTCTCCTGTTTGACCTATGAGTGCAAACATATGGTATCTGTCCTTCTCTACCTGACTTATTTCACTTAGCATGACACCCTCAAGGTCCATTCACTTTGCTACAGATGGCCAGATTTCATTCTTTCTCACTGCTATGTAATACTCCATTGTGTGTGTGTGTATATATATATATGTATACCACATCTTCTTGATCTAGTCAGCAGGTGATGGACATTTAGGCTCTTTCCATGATTTGGCTATTGTTGACAGTGCTGCTATGAACATTGGGTTTCTATCTTTTAATTGATATATTTAATCCATTCACATTTAAAGTGATTGTTGATGTCATTGGATTAGTATCTACCATATTTTACCTGTTTTCTATTTGTTGCACTTGTTCTTCATTTCTCTCTTCCCATTTTTCTACCCGCTCTGCTCTTAATTGAGCATTTGATGTAATTCTATATACTTTTTTTCTTAGCATTCTTAAAACTTCTTTAAATTTTTTATTTATTTTATTTTAATTTAGAAGAGTTTATTGTCAAATTGGTTTCCATATAACACCCAGAGCTTCTCCCCACAAGTGCCCCCCTCCATGACCATTACCTTTGTTCGATGTGTATTTACAACAAAAGTACACTCTCTTTTTTTGTTTGTTTCTATTTAAATTCCAGTTACTTAACATACAGTGTAATGTTAATTTCAGGTGTAATTAAGTGATTCAACACTCCCATACATCACCCAGTGCTCATCACAAGTGCACTCTTAATCTCCATCACCTATTTAACCCATCCCCCCCGTCCACCTCCACTCCGGTAACCATCAGTTTCTTCTCTATAGTTATAAGTCTGTTTCTTGGCTTGGCTCTCTCTTTTTTCCCCTCTGATCATTTCTTTTGTTTTTTAAATTCCACATATGAGTGAAAGCATATGGTATTTGTATTTCTCTGACATTTCGCTTAACATAATACTCTCTAGCTCCATCCATATCATCACAAATGGCAAGATTTCGTTCTTTTTATTGCTGAGTAATACTCCATTGTGTGTGTGTATCACAATTTCTTTATCCATTCTTCAATTGATGGACATTTGGGCTCTTTCCATAATTTGGCAATTGTTGATAATGCTGCTATAAACATCAGGGTGCATGGTATCCCTCTGAATTAGTATTTTTGTATTCTTTGAGTAAATACCTAGAAGTACAATTGCTGGATCATAGGTAGTTCTATTTTTAACTTTTTGAGGAGCCTCCATACTGTTTTCCCCAGCATCTGTACCAGTTTTCATTCCCACCAACAGTGTAAGAAGGTTTCCCTCTCTCTGCATCCTTGCCACACCTGTTGTTTCTTGTGTTGTTAATTTTAGCCATTCTGACAGGTGTGAGGTGGTATCTCATTATAGTTTTGATTTGCTTTCCTTAAAGACTAGAGATGTTGAGCATCTTTTCATGTGTCTGTTGACCATCTGGATGTCTTCTTTGGAAAAATGTCTATTCATGTCTTCTGCCCAGTTCTAAACTAGATTATTTATTTTTAGGGTGATGAATTTGATAAGTTCTTTATAGATTTTGGATACTAACCCTTTATCAGATATGTCATTTGCAAATATCTTTTCCCATTCAGTAGGTTGCCTTTTAGTTTTGTTGATTGTTTTCTTCACTGAGCAGAAGGTTTTTATTGTGATGAAGTCCCAATAATTTATTTTTGCTTTTATTTCCCTTGCCTCAGGAGATATCTTGTAAGAAATTTCTACAGGCAATGTAAAAGAGATTACTGCCTGTGGTCTCCTCTAGGATTTTAATGGTTTTCTGTCTCCCATTTAGGTCTTTCATCCATTTTGAATTTATTTTTGTGTATGGTATAAGAAAGTTGTCCAGTTTCACTGTTCTACATGTCACTGTCCAGTTCTCCCAATCCAAATTGTTGAAGAGCCTGTCTTTTTTCCATTGGATATTCTTTCCTGTTTTGTTGAAGAATAATTGGCCATATACCTGTGATTCATTCTGGGTTTTCTATTCTGTTCCATTGACCTATGTGTCTATTTTGGTGCCAGTACCATACTACGTTGATCATTACAGCTTTGTAATATAATTTGAAGTCCAGAATTGTAATACCTCCAGCTTTGCTTTTCTTTTTTTCAAGAATATTTTGGTCTTCAGGATTTTTTGTGGTTCCATAAAAAATTTAGGGTTGTTTGTTCTAGATCTATGGAAAATGCTAGTGGTATTTTGATAGAGATTACATTAACCGTGTAGACTGCTTTGAGTAATGTAGACACCATGTCCCCAGATAACTGTGCCATATCAGCAAGGGCCAGGGCTGTTGGGATCCAGGTGTGTGCTCAGCTCCCCAGCTGTACTGAAAAGTCCTCCTTGGCAGAGGTGAGACCATGCTTTGTGTCTCAGTGACCCCTGGGGCCATTGGGAAGGGGGGGTAACTCAGTGTTATCAGCCATTCATCTGGCTATTTATGGGTTATATCTAGGGAATGATTTTGAAATAATGTCACAAGGTGCAAACTGGAGTCTAATCAGGGGTCTCATGGCTCCCTCCTGAACCATACATTAACTCTTTAGTTCCTAATCATGGAGAAGCCCAGGGAGGTCTCTTGGATAAGCTCAATGTCTATTTACCACATGGATTGGATGTGCTTCAGTGTGTAGTTGATAAGGCTGTGTTATGTACATCCATGGATTATGGCATCCCTTTCCCCCACATCCCTCATCCTTCAAACCTCCCTATGGGAAAGGCTCACACAACAATGATATAATCAAATCACAGACTTGAACAGGGAACACAGCCATTCCAGATAACTAAGCTCTAAGGGCTCTGGCCCAGCT
>NW_021904876.1:0-563 GCF_006229205.1 Suricata suricatta | reverse complement strand
GACACAGAATCAGAAACCGGTTCCAGGCTCTGTGCTGTCAGCGCAGAGCCAGTTGAGGGGAGATGGTGGGGAGATGATGGGACAACTGTGAAGATCATGACCTGAGCTCAAGTCAGACACTTAACGTACTGAGTCACCCAGAGGTCACCCCCCCTTTTTTTAAGTTTATTTATTTTGAGAGAGAGAGAGAGAGAGAGAGCGAGAGCGCACATATGAGTGGGGAAGGGACAGAGAGAGAAACAGAGAGAATCCCAAGCACTTCTGCACTGTCAGTGCAGAGCCTAATGTGGGACTCAAACTCGCAAACCAGGAGATCATGACCACAGTCAAAACCAAAAGTCAGTCACTAAACCTACCATGCCACCCCTGTGCCACCTGGGTGTTCCAGTTTTTAATGAAATCTTTAAGTTGGTAGATGGCAGCTGCCAATGCAAGGGTAGAGAATTTCTTTATATGTTAATATTGGAATTCATTTGAAAGTAGGTCTTTTTATATTTTTATTGAGGTATAGTTGATATATTTTTTATTTTATTTTAATATGGTAAGTTACCATGCCTTTTATT
>NW_021904875.1:0-563 GCF_006229205.1 Suricata suricatta | reverse complement strand
ATATACTACATTTAAATTCATTATTGTTCCTATTGTTGCCCCCATTTCTTGGGTGTTTTTCTTTGTGAACAAAAATGTCTTAAGAAATGCACAAGCCTTGTTTTATTTTGAATAAATGTAATGGTTGGTAATACACCCACAGATATTTAAAATGTGCTGCCCTTAAAGTATTTTCCAAAGTTCCAAACTATCACTGGAGAAAATGCAGTGAGTCAGGTTTAGAGCCACATGTGCTAAACAGCCTCGCGTCACACATGATCTCCTTGTAACTAAAAGTCATGAAACTCAAGACAAGTTTCGCAGGAAAGGCTGTAGTAAGCAGGCAAAACTCTTCTCTTTAGAAAGCTCACTGGAAGGCTCATTGGCACCTTGTTCAAACCAAAACTATGTGAAGCAGTTATATGCAAGAGACGAAATTCCCATTTCAGGACATAAACAGTTCACCTTCGGCAGAAAGGCAGCATCCCCTACTTCACTACAAGTTAATCCCAGTTTCTTGAGTTTATGACCAATGGGTCAGTCAGTCTCTCTCTCTCTCTCTCTCTCTCTCTCTCTCTCTCTCT
>NW_021904874.1:0-563 GCF_006229205.1 Suricata suricatta | reverse complement strand
CCTCGCCTTGGGATGCTTTCTGTTTCCTCGTGGTTTCCTTACCGCAGGCAAGTTCTTGCTGTTCACGGGGTGCTGGTACTTGGGAGAGCTTTTCCCCAGGAGTTACAGCGCCTGCCAGAACTCTGCCTGCCGAGCGAGCAGCTCTCCTGCTCTGCACAGACTGTGAACTTGTCCTCCCCGGAGCCTCCCAAGAGCACTGCCAGAGCGGGAGGGCCTGACGACTGAGTCTTTGGGGCAGGATATCTGCTTAGTAATTATGAGCTGGAATATTAGTAATGCTCGCTCTCTGTACTCATACTTCTGAGAACCCTTCGTCCTCTGGTCTCCCATGCTATCCTGGTCTGCTTTCCCCCAGGACCAACACAGACTTTCCTAAAACCCAGAGCGTTGCTCATCCATTTTACAGTTGAAGAATTTCTGCCCTGGTGAACTTCTTCTCCATCAGACCTAAACCCCTTACCCCGCTTGTCTGTTGTAACTTAAATCTGCTGGGATAGTATAGGACATAGGAAATTGTCATCAATCCCAAACTCGGGTGGCCTCCTGGTTAGAGTGCGTCACTC
>NW_021904873.1:0-563 GCF_006229205.1 Suricata suricatta | reverse complement strand
GCTTACCCCGTCCGATTGTCTGTCTGCACTGGAGCATGGCAGCTGGGGGCCGGGAGTCTCTGGGGGAGGTATGCGAGCCCTTCGGGGCCCAGCCCCTCCTCAACCCTGGACTTTTTAAACATACGCACCCACACACGCACGCATGCACACACACACACACACACACACACACACACACACACACTGCCCCTCAAGAAACCAGGGAACCGAGGTCAAGGGGAGGAGGGGCTGAAGGGTAGAAATTTACCGGGAAATGATTGCATTTGCGAGCTGTCTTTTTTGTGATGGTCCCCATGGTGACAATTTGTGACGGCAAAGAATGTGGGAACGGGGCGCTGCCGCCTGATTGGGATGCTTTGTATCTGGAGAGGCGCTCCTGATTGGCCTGAGGGGCCCCCCAGCTCCGGGGACCGTCCTCCCTCCAGCCCACTCGAGGGCTGCACGACTGTTTCCAGCCGGACGCGCGGAGCTCGCCGGCCACGCCGGGCCTGGCCCAGCTCTGCCGCGGGGAACCTGCCAGGCCACGTCGGTGGGGGGCCCGGGGCCGGCCCGCACCCTCGGTC
>NW_021904872.1:0-563 GCF_006229205.1 Suricata suricatta | reverse complement strand
GTAGAGACGGAGGATCTGGTGATGCCCAGAGAGGGTGTGGAGGGAGGGTGCAACGTTTAAGGAGTGAGACCTGTAGTTCCTGCTCACTCAACCATCCTGCTCTTCTCCTTGTCACATGTTGGGCTTCCTGGCTTCTAGAAGCACCTGGAATGCACTTGCTCTGTTGATCCTGCTCTCTGTATTCCATCACAAAAATAGTTTACGTCAGTGTTCAAAAGATTAAGAGCTCTTTTCTGGTATCAGGATTTTCTTCCCTTAAAGACAGTTCTGGAGCACCTGGGTGGCTCAGTCGGTAAAATGTCTGACTCTTGATTTTGACTCAGGTCATGACCTGAGTTCATGGGTTTGAGACCCATGTGGGGTTCTGTGCCGACAACATGGAGCCTACTTGGGATTCTCTCCCTCTCTCTCTGCCCCTCTGCTGCTACAATCTTTCCCCACCCCCTCTCAAAATTAAATAAATAAAAAATTTAAAAACAGCCCTGAAATAACTTTTAAGTAATTATTTTCACCCTCTGTCTACTTCCAATAGACCATCATACGTCTTATAGAGACTCCCAAAG
>NW_021904871.1:0-563 GCF_006229205.1 Suricata suricatta | reverse complement strand
CCGATGCGCAGGCGCGGGCTGGCCAGCTGGGCCTGCAGGTGGAGGGCCTGAGGCGGCGCCTGGAGGAGCTGCAGCAGGTAACTGGGACCCGAGAGCTCCCCGAGGCGCTCACCCCCCGCCACACGCTCACCCACCCCCCGCCACACGCTCACCCCCACGTCCTGCAGGAACTGAGCAACAAGGACCAAGAAAAGGTGGCGGAGGTGACCAGGGTGCGGGTGGAGCTGCAGGAGCAGAATGGCCGCCTGCAGGCAGAACTGACGGCCCAGGAGGCGCTGAGGGAGAAGGTGGCGGCCCTGGAGCGCCAGCTGAAAGGTAAGCCGAGCCCAGAGCCCCTGTGCCCTCTCAGCAGAAACTTTCCTCGGTGGGTTACCTGGCGGCAGCCGGCTGGGGTACAGAGCTGAGCTTGGCCCGGGTCTCAGCTCCCAGGGGGCGCTGAGTGGGGTCTGCATCCAGGGGACCCTGGCCACGTCCTCCAGGTTCCCCCAGGCCCCACCCGCTGCCGTTCTCCGGACGGGGCCTTGCCTCCTCGCTGAGCTTCTTCCCCTGCAGTGATCGCAGGT
>NW_021904870.1:0-563 GCF_006229205.1 Suricata suricatta | reverse complement strand
AGAGAGCTGGAAAGCTGTCCTTGGTGTGGCACCTGACTAATCCATTGACCTTGGGCTAATCATTTAATTTAGGATTGGTAAAATCATGGCATAGTCAAAGCCATGATTACTGTGATCTAACAGAAGTAAGCCTGCCTGGGCATGGGGACCCAAGGGTTATAATTTTAAGGATTTATCCTTTGGGAGTGGAGGAAAAATGCTGATGGAAATAAAGCAGCCCAGATTTGAATGCCTTAGCCATGAGTTTAACTAGGGCTCCTACGCCTCTCAACAAGTCCTGAGGGCTTTTGAGGGGGCCTGGGGAGGCCTAACCTGCTTTAGCTCACATGTATAGAAGCAGGACTTCGGTGCTTCATGAGACCACACAAGGGATACTTGGGCGACACTGAGAAATGACATTTTTGCTCACCATTGTCTCACCAGAGCAATCTTCTGGAAACTTAAGTTAAACGTTCTCATTCTCTATTTAAAATGGCTTTCCATTATTCTAAAATAAACGTCCAACTTCTCAATACTGATTACACATCCTCGTGTGATCCAAACCCTCCCTGCGTCTCCAGATC
>NW_021904869.1:0-563 GCF_006229205.1 Suricata suricatta | reverse complement strand
CATCCACTGTTATTTGAGCCTCAGCAACCTTTGGTTTTTTTGGAATGAACTGTCTTCAGGCTGCTCGTAATATTGTCCATTTGTGTGGTAAGCTTACCAGGACTGGATCTACCGCTGAGAGGCTGATTCCTACAGTGTTCAGAAGCACAGTTAGAGAGTACAGTTTTGACTTGAAGTCAAGCTTCACTTTCCAGCATAAAGCTGATACCATTTCTGTCATTCTGACTCCTCTGTTAGTCTGTCTTAATTAGGCTTGTATACAGGAGTGGGGAAAAATGGATGTTTAAACATGAACCTTCAGACTCTGTGACCACAATTTATGCTTCTCTCTCTTTTTAAATTTATTTTGAGAGAGAGTGACAGAGAGGGGGCAGAGAGAGAGGGAGAGAGAGAATCCCAACAGGTTCCCTGCTCAACATGACCCTGATTCGGGGTTTGATCCTGTGACTATGAAATCATGACCTGAGCTGAAATCAAAAGTTGGGTCCTCAGTGCACTGAGCCACCCAGGCACCTCTGTGCTTCTCATCTTAATAGTTTAGCAATCCCAAAGAAAATTTTCTG
>NW_021904868.1:0-563 GCF_006229205.1 Suricata suricatta | reverse complement strand
AAAAAAAAAAAGCTAACTCATCTATAGTTGCCTACAAGAGACTCACTTCAAACATAAAGATACATGCATATTGAAAGGAGGGATGGGAAACCTTTATAATGCAAAGGGAAGTGAAGGGAAATCTTAGTAATACATACATTAGACAAAACAGACTTTACAACATACTAATAATCATAAAGGGAACAATCGAACAAGAAGATATAACTCTTGTAAATATTTATGGCTCAACATGAGAGCACCAAATACATAAAGCAGGTAGTAACAAAAATAAAGGAAGTAATCATTAGTCATACAATAATAGTAGGGGGTTTAATACCACACTTACATCAATGGATTGATCATCCAAGTGGAAAATCAACAAGGAAACAGTGGCTTTGAATGACATATTGGAACAGATGGATTTAAGAGATATATTCAGAACCTTCCATCATACAACAGCACAATACATATTCTTTTTAATTGCACATGGAATTTTCTCTAGAATAGATCACCTATTCAGCCACCAAACCGTCTCAACAAATTAAAAAAGACTGAAGTCATACCATGCATCTTTTCTGACCACA